>NW_003163311.1:189032-189347 GCF_000004985.1 Naegleria gruberi
GGTAATTTTTCCAACGATTCGAATCGGAATCTATTGGAATTCCGTTTTGAATCCAATCGTGAATCGTGTTGGAAACACCGAATTCTTGCCATCGGCTGTGAAAACGAGAGAGACGACCACCAAGAGGAATGTTGGCATCATTTATTGTTGTTGTTTGAGTTGGAGGAATTTGAAGCGGTTCCACTTGCTTGGTGAGCATTGTTGAATCTTCTGAAGCCTTGATTGTTGGATTGGTAACTATTACCTTGTCCTTGGTTGAAGTTGTTGTTGTTGTAGTTGTTGTAACCAGCTTGTCTATTATCGTGTCTAGTGGGG
>NW_003163311.1:206416-257394 GCF_000004985.1 Naegleria gruberi
TGTTGTTCATTGTTCAATTGATGAGAAATATTAGAGGAAGATGAAGATAATTTCTTTGGAGTGAGCATACTTTTCAATGATGAAAGACTTTTCTTTCTTTCTTTTAGGGTATTATTCGAAGAAGAGGAAGAATTGGACGAATTGTTGTTGGACGAATTACTAGACGAAATGTTAGCAGCATTGGCTAAATTATTATTTAATTCAGTTAATAGTGCAGAACTACTGGTAATGGTGAGGGTTCCTCGCTTTGTTGTTGTTGTTGTTGTATTTGATTCTTGTGATGAGCTGTCAGTGTTGGCATTTGACATTGATGAAACGGATTGGGATCTACGATAGGCATCATTTTCGTTTGGTGATGGTGTTGTAGGTGATGTTGGTTTTTCTGGAATTGTTATTGGTTGAGAAGACGATGACAGCGACTTTCGTTTAAACATTTTTTTTTATGAAATTTGACAGCTAATGGTTTTGACATTTTATGAATGCATAAAGAGATGAACTTGGTCATTCTTCCAAATATTTACCAACAGGCCTTTCTTCTTCTTTCTAATAAAAATTGAACTAGTGTTTTTTTAAAATTTTGTAAAGTTTTACAACAGATTTGTTTTCCTTCATGTTCGTTCAACAAATATGTTCAAATATAATTGAAAACTATTTCTCCAAATTGATTCTTCAACTATTTGTAAAAAATTATAATTCTTTGATTTTAAATTTTAAAAAAAAATTCAAAACACTTCAAAATGCAACAAAAGGAGGAATTTATTCATCATTTGGATGGCTTGATGAATGTGCAGAATTTGCACGATCAGGGAATGACTCCACAAGATGTTGATTTATTATTGTGGAAGAGAGGTAAAAAATCAAGTGAATTGGTGCATGGCAAGTTGGAGGAGATGAAGATGGGTGAACAAGAGATTGGGCAATTGATTGATCAATTGTTGGAATCCAAGTCCGATGATCAAGTTAGGGAGAATAGAATTGGTGTTATTTTGGCAATTGTTTATGAATTGAGAAGTGAAAAGTTGATTCAATTAATTACTGATAGAAATACTCCTATTATGATTGTTGATTTGATTGTTAAGAATTTGACAAGAATTTTGAAAGATCAAGATGAATTTATGAAATTTTTCAATGAGAAATATGATAAATTGAATGATCATGTTAGAATTAGAATTGAAAGATGTGTCAGAAAGACGAAACCAAAGTGGATTCCACAATTGTTGAGTACATTGTTGGAAAGAAAGGCTCCTTCAAGAGAATGCATGTGTACTTTGGGACATTTAGAATCAAATCCAGAAAATGACATTTTAATTGTTAAGGTTCTTAAAGATCTTAAAATAGAATTAAATGACATGATGTTCAGTCCATTATTTAGAAAACATACAAAGGCAATGAGTACTTTTTTGAAAGATAGAATTGAAGAAATATGTGGAAACAATCCTCAGAAAGCAGCTCAATACTTTAACTCGCAAAAATTACCAGTGTTTCTACTCAAACAGTTTCCTAACTTTGCCTGGGAATTGATTTCAAAGTATTTGGTCAACCCATTCTTGGAAAACAAGTGTCAGAAATTGTATTTGAACAAGTTTTGGTACATTCCAACATTTTACACTCATCCATCTTTTGTAGAGACGACTGAAAAAATTATTTCACTCACCAAAGATCCTTCCCTCATTCATGCACGTCAATTGGTTAACAGACTAACTATCAAACAATTAGCCAAAATATTGTTTGCAATTATTGAAAGTTTTGGATATTCTAGATCAACCCATGCCAAACACTTTATTGGGATTCTACTCTTTAACAAAGCAAAGCATTATGCCAATAGAAATGTTCTATTCGAAAATATGTATTCACTTGGTTTGAATAAGGAAAAATTCATTAATTGGATTGTCAATAATTGCCAAACAGATCAAATACCAATGATTTTGAATATTCTACCATGGGATATTGCATCTGCAGTTGCTGAAAGAATATATCAATTGAGAAAGAAAGAGGTTTTCAAAAATTCTTCTGAGGAGAGTATTTATTGGAAATACTTTTTCAATTTGGATGATAATGATCAAAGAAACCAATTCAAAAATGCATGCTCGAATCCAGTTGGTGAAGTAAGAGCTTGTGTTTTGAGAGATTTACTCTTGTGTTCGCTCATGTCTGGAAAGCAAGTGAGAGAAACTTTAGAATTTATTGAAACCAGAATGAAAAACGATACAGAGGTTCAATCCAGATTATTCAATCAATATAATAGAGACAACTCAATCGATAGCTTTTTGGGCATTCATTTCAAAGATCATTCTGAACTAATTCTCAATATTTTAAGCAAGGTAAACTCGTACTCTGCTTCTTCAATTTATCAGGCTCTTATTTCTCAAAATATGACTAATGTAGAAATTTTGAAGAGAATTATTATTTCAATGGAGAAGACTTCGAATTCTTCGTCTAGAGCAGTTAGTTTCAGAAAGGAAGTTCACCAAGAGTTGATGAATCATTTCAAGCCAACTTTGGAGGAAATGGCAAGAAATGGCTCATATGAATTGATTAGTTTCTTATTCGAGTCAATTGAAAATCCAGTTAAATATGATTATATCAACGAGTTTGTTGCTAATTACATTGAGAATGTAATCCCTGAAACCACTTCTAATATTCCTCCAAAGCTTCTCAAAGGACTTGTTGAGGTTTATCTCAAATCGGATCCAAAGAATATTTCCAAGAGAGTTAAAGTCATTCTTGACAAGTATCCTCTTTCATTTCAATTATCTGTTGTACAGAGAGCACTCTTAGATAAGAGAAATATTCCAGATCCAGAACTTGTCTCCAAATTCTTACCAGATCACGTTCTCGAATTTGAAGAGTTGAACTTGTCATTGAGTAGTCAATCTCCACTTGTATGGAAACCTGAAGTATTGAGTTCTCTCCATCTCGAAACATTTGCTCCTAAACAATTGTTACAATCCTTCTCTACCTATTACAAGGATTATCTGTTTAAGGTTTGTAGAACTGGAGAAATTAGTAATTTCTACTGTTCTAGGTATTCAGAGTTTTCAGAGAGGAAACAAACTCTACTAATCCTTCCAAAGCTTCTCTATGAAAGACCAATGTTGGATGACTTGGTTCAATTCATTGATGAGAAGATTCTCTCTAACATTTCCTTGGAGAATGTGGTTCCAACCATGGGTAGAGGAAGAGGCAGAGGCAGAGGCAGAGGAGGAGGTAGAATGAGTGCACCAAGAAGTGTACCAAGACAACCTCGTGCTATTGAATTGAATGTAGAAGATGCTGCTGTTAAATCTTTGGCCAAACTTGTGAGAACTAATTCTCAACATCCACTTGAACATTTAGATTGGATTCTCGAAAATATTACCTCTGAAAATGTAATGTATTTCTACTCGGCTCTGAACAGATTATCAAAACATGAACCAGGATTCGTAAGGAAATTTATTGAAATTTTAAAAGGAAAGTTTAGTTCAGGACCAAAGGAGAATTTCACAATTTCAATTCAAAAGGTTTTCATTTGCTTTTTCAAGCAACATGCAGAATTTTCTGGTAACCATCCTCTCGTCAATGAAATTGCTGACTTTTTGTTACATCTTTGGGATTTGAAACTTCATAAGGATGTTCAAGTTGCAATTGTTCAAACAGCCAAAAAAATCATTTCCAAAGCAAAAGAATATGATCTCTATGCAAAACTTGAAAGATTGTTCAAGGATGCTGCCACTCATGAATATCAAGCCGTTGTGGAAGAGCTGGCATTGTATGTTCCAACTTTGAATGAGAAAATAGCTCAAGACTTTTTCACATTGAGTTTGCAAGCATTGCAACATAAGGATTCTGGTAATTCTCAATCAAAAGTATGGCACCGTATCTCTCAAGCAGTTCTTAGTCTTGATATGAGAGCTTTTAGTAATTCATTTGATGCAATGTCTCTTTTCAATTCCTATCTCATTGATGCCTTGCTTTTATTCGGTGCTTCTAAGGACACTTCCGTTACTGATATTGCTATTGCTACTATTACAACTCAATTATTGGAAAACACAAAGCAAGTGAGCGAACTGTTATTGGAAAAGATTGTAAAACCACTGTTCACAGATGACAAACTCAAGACACTTAATCTAGAATTTGATAGACCAATTTCTACAAGATTACAATATTTGGCAAAGCAAATTGCAACAACAATAACTGGAACTTATTCAACCATTTCAGAAGAAACCTTGAACGATATTCAACAGTTAATCTTGGATTGGATTGGATTGACTAAAACATTGGAAGAAAGAATTTCACACGCCTGCCTTGTTTCCAGTATTACAAATTGGTCAAATAAGGATTCGATTATCGAAAACAGTATCAAGAGAGTCGCTAATTTATTTGTTGACATGCCAGATTTGAAAATTGCTGGTTTGACAACTTTATGTCACAATTCCAGTCTTTTCATTCTCACAAATGAACACTCTGACAGCACCACCCAAGCTGTTTCTCATATTCTCCAAAACCATAGTCAATACTCTCAAGATGAATTAATTCTAGCAGTCGCTCTTCTTAAATTAATTCCAGTCAATCCAGATATTGAAAATCTAATGAAAATCATCAACAATCTTACACCAACCTATCCACTTCTTGCCATCACATACTTTATCAAAACTGAAAGTGATCAAGATAAAGGAAAGAATCAACGATTCCCTTTCAGAAGACATGGTTATTAAATAAACAATGTAGCGAATCAGTTTACAATGTAATTAAGTTGCGAATTGTGGCTCTTTCCAAAGAAGCAATTAAATTATTCTGGTCAATTACCTATTATGAAAAGAACCTATTTTTCAATGAATGTTTGAATCGTTTATTACTTAGTTATTAACAGTCCTACGTACAACGGAAAATGTGAAAATACCAAATTAAAATGTTTATTGGGCTCTCCCTTTATCCTATTAACCATTTGTTATTTATCCATGCTACATACGAAAATAATGGTCAGCGTAATAGATGAATTTCAACAACTTTGACATCATACCCATTCCACTTTCCTATTCACTGTTGTGTAGGAACAATCGTATACAATTCGTACAGTGGCTAGTTGGTCAAAAATGAACAAGAATCAAAACATGATGAATCTTCTCTTACCTGAATTTAAATAAATTTAACTAATGCAATTTTACAAGTTTTTGGAGATGATTTCTTGTAATTCCTCAGGTACAAATCTAAGTGCTTCTCTGTTTTGTTTTACAGCTTCCAAAGCAATTTCACTATCTAATTTCAATTCCTGAGAGGCAAAACGAATTGCTTCACCATCATTTTTCACAGCAGCCATAACTAGGTCTCTATCATTCCTGAACGTTTCAGATGCAAAAAATAGTAAATCACCTTCATGAGCAACAGCTTCCAATAGGAAATCCTTGTTATTGAGAAACTCATCAAGAAATTCGAGTGCATCACCATTTTGTTTGACCGCTGCCATTGCAATTTCTCTATCTTTTTTGAAATGATCTGCAATTTTTTGAATCATCATACCATTTTGCTTAACAGCTGTCAAAACTACTTGTCTGTCATGTTTTAATTCCTGAGCAGCAAATTCAATAGATCTTCCATCTATTGAAACAGCAACAAGAACTATTTCCATATCTTCTTGGAGTGAATAATCAGCATAGTAAAATGCTTGTCCATTTTGTTTGACAGCTGCCAAAATTAATTCTCTATCCTTTAGTAATTCCTTTGGGACATCTCCATCTGATAATACTTTCCAATTTTGTGATACTGCAGCTATGGCTATTTCTCTATCTTGTTGTAGCTCTTCTTCCAATATTGAATAAACTTTTCCATTTTGAGAAACTGCAGCTAAAACTATTTCTCTATCGTTTTTTAATTGTTGATCTACGTATTTGATTGCCTTTCCATTATTTTTCACAGCTTCCAATACTAGCTCTCTATCTTGTTTTAATTCTTCTGCAGCATGTTTGATACAAGTTCCTGCACATTTTACAATTTCCATCATGAATTCCCTGTCAGTTTTCAAATTTTTGGAAGCATAGCAAAATGATTTATGGTAATGTTCGACAGCATGCTTTACAACCTCCTTATTATTCCTTAATTTTTTAGATGCATAAAGCAATGGAGCATAATCTACAGATTCTTTAATTTTCTCCTCCTCAAGCATCATTTTGACATATGGCACATAATCCCACAAGCCAAACAACTGACCAAGGTAAACTGCATGATACGCTTCATACATGTGCACAGCTTGAAAAACATCATCCACAAAAAAGCTTCTCCACTGAACTAAATCAATACCTTTCTTTGCAATATAATTCTTTACTTCCTCCTCCTCATTCATATCTGAAATTATTTTCTCCACTTGCTTTATAATTTTCTTTTGGTTGACCTTGTGCTGAGTGAGTCTTAGTTTGGTGAGGAGAATTTTGGAGGAAATATTCACATCTAGAATAATAGTGGTTGTAATTTTGTCCTTCAATGATGATGGATTGTGTGGTGGGAGTTTTGGTTTTTTCTCTGGTGTTGTTGCTTTGATTGAATTGTGTTGTTGTCTTTTCATTATTTTTTTTGTTTTGGTGATCGAATCGGGAAAATGGAGTTATTGGCAAGAAGCTGTTCCCTGTGTGACTATTCAAAACTAATATGTTTGAATATTAATCACCAGCCCGCGTAGCAGAGTGGTCAAATGCGTAAGACTTAAGATCTTATCCCGAATGGGTTCGTGGGTTCGAACCCCACCGCTGGCATTCCTTTTTTGCTCTCATTTTTTCTCGCTTTTGTACCATTGTGGTTGACTGCTGAAGCACAACTCAAGTAATTCCAAGTACTGCTTGTTCTTTTTTCTAAAAGCTTACAGTTAGTTTTTAGCTCACTACTGTTCAAGTAACTTCCTGTAAACCATTGTAATTTTCATACATTCCATTACAATAGTGTGATCTACGTATGGCGACTCTCTTTAAAAAAATAGTGCACAGATCCTCAACACCATTTTGTGGGTATCAAACCATAAAAGACTACAAACTATAAAAAAGGCAATATCGGAGTCAATGAACCTTAATAGGAGGAATAAATTCAGAAATGCAACTCTGTTGCTTGCTTAGTTGTGTCAGAAACTTCATGGCAAGATAATAAGGAAAGAATTTGTGTTTATCTATTTCGGAACAATTGTTTAACATTACCAAATTTTACTGCATTTCGAATAAAAGATGAGAAACATCTCATGGAGCAAAGAGCCTAAAAAATAGAAATTGATATTTATACAACTGAATTCAATAATCTTCATTCAAGCGGAAGGATTATCGTTTTTTATGGTTTGGTTTTGGTTGTGAACTGATTATTAGAAAGTTGTGTGAATTTCAGTTTTTGGAAAGTGTGTTTTATCTTTCAGTTTGTTTGCATTCAATAATCAAACAATCCAAGTAATTGGATTGCATGGATGACAATTAGCCTACGATCTATTAACTAAATGCTATAGGTAGATTATATACGAAACTATTTCAATTCTCTCTCTCTTAATCCCAACCATTTAAATCTTAACAGCCCATGTCGCATTTATAGATTTAAACCAGCGCGTTTTGCTTTGTTTTGGTTTGTCAGTGAAACTGTTTCGAATAATTCAAGCATCATGTCAATTACCCTAGGGTCTCAACACGCTTATATCAACAAATACCCATAAGTATTCAACTTTAAACCCTTTCAATTTGTCCTGTTACGACGAAAGGCCTCTGGAACCAATTAGAAAAAAACCAGCTTGTGGTGTTTCTTCACTTTTTCGTCTGGTTTAGTTTACTTTAAAAAAACAAGTGAACACTACTACATGTTTAAAGTGAGACAGCAGTGAGAAAGAGTGAGAAACAGTTTAATGTTTATGCAATTCAAAGAATGAACAAACCAACTGAAAGTGTTTCGAATAATTCTAATAATTATCACTTTACTAATGAAAGTAGTAGTAGTGGAAATACTCCTTTGAATCCTCTTTCAATATCAGCCGAAATACCAAATTCGTACCATGTTGAACGGCACAAACTTTCGAATAATAATTCAACAAGTATACGAAATATAATTACTTCATCAGTTGGTGCTAATTCTAATCATCCTACCATGATTGCATCTCATAACTATTCTGCTAATGGAATTGATGAACATTCTTCCATCCTACCTTCCATACATAATACTCCTTTCCAATCCAATGAGAATGTTTACTATTCGAAACCAATCTATTCCAATTTACAATCAAATTCTCCATTTCCCTCATCTTTAGCAATAACAACGATCCATGCTAACAACAACATGCAGAAAGAAAGACTTCCATCAATTAATCATGTTGTAAATTCTTCATCATCAACTATTCGAAACTCAACATCTCCTCCAACACCATTTATCTCCTCACAAGTTTCACATTCACAACACTTTAATCAACACCTTTATGTTGAGGATCATCAGCATTCACAGTACATGATACCATCCAACCAAAATAATCAACTTTCGAATAATAATCAATTACATCCTTTTGGTGATTCCAACAAGATTTCAGTATCACCATCAGCAGGAAGTCTCGTTTCTTATCAATCACCACCACCGACACAACATGTACCATCAAACTCCATGATTAGAAACAATTCGAAACCAAATTTGCATGTCATGAACAATAGCCACAGTAATAACAATCTTTCAAATTTTGATCAAACCAATACTTCAACTACTACCTTAATTCATCATCACCATCATCAACAACAACAATCACCAATACATGCCACACCTATCATCAATACCCAACAACAGCAACAACAAACACAACAGCAGGATAATTATTATCACGATTTTTATGTACCCATTAAAAAGACCAACAAGTTAATGATGAACAACAATTTAAATAATCCAAATTCCCAAAATGCAACTCAAAGTGCATCATCATCTTCATCTGCTTCTTTAATAATGAATTCTTCTTCCAATGCTCATAATAATACAACTTCTTCAAATGGAGTGCCCCTAAAATGTTCATTGTGTGATCGTGGCATTACGAAACGATATTGGGTAAGAGATTGTAATGTGGATGTGATGAAAACATTTTCAAAGAATGAAGGTATGTTATTGTTGTGAATTTTGTGGATGGCTTACTTGTTTTTAATATTGTTTTTTTGTAATGCCGTTGTAATGTGTGAAAAAAATGAATTTTAGCACTTGTTGGAAATTCATGTTGTAAAGCATGTTATACAAAAGCAAGAAAAATTATCAAAGCTCAAAAACCACCCTCCTCAACCTCAACCTCAACCTCAACAAATATTGATAATTCATCAGTAACAACCAATATAGTAGCAGCAGCAGTAGATAATAGTAATAACATCGTGAATAATTCCTCCTCTGGTGAGAATGATTCCTCATCAAATAATGTAAATAATAATGTTTCAATTCAAACAACGACTAGTTCTGTGATGAGTGGAAATTCCACTCCAGAATCACAACAGAGTTTCAATTATCTTAATCTAGGAAGAAATTTGGAGAATTCATTGATTTCAGGTGAAGTTTTGGAAGAATTGGGTCTTGTCTTGACAAGATCAGATAGTTCAAGCTATTCATCGAGTAAGATTGGAAAAGATAAGAAAAAGTACAATCTTCAAGTGGATAGAACTGAGGAAGAGAATGAAATTGTATTCAATATCAAGTTAAAAGTTAATAAGAAATGATTTATAATTTACTTCTCTTTTCTGCTGGAGTTTTGTAACCATCACTTTCGTTACCAATGAGATAATCAGTGGCATTGATTTGCTTGATGAGTTCAATCTTTTCCTTCGAAGGGAGAAGATTGAGTGGGTGATCTTCAACGAAAATCTTGAGAATTGAAACATTTCTGTTTGAATTCTTTGACATGCAATGTTCCAAAAGGAGAACGGCAACTTGAATGTGAGCAATTGTGAAGGCCAAATCTCTTGCAAAGGTTGTCAATACAGCTTGATTCTTTTGGTTGGTTTTGAGATAGTCGACAACATCGTGAACTGCCTTGGTAATTCCCTTTGAAATGTGAGATACATTGGAAGATGAAGGTGAATTAGCAACACTAACAGCACGGTCAACCCAACTCTTCAAAGTATCTTGACCAGATTCAGGATGTAACAAAACTCTCAATACATCCAATGAGAGAATATTTGTTGTTCCTTCCCAAATACTCAAAACTTGAGCATCTCTTAATAAACGAGGCATTCCAGAGTCTTCAGTATAGCCAACACCTCCCAACATTTCCAATCCTTCACTCACAACTTGGAGAGATTTCTTACCAGTGTACAATTTAATGATTGGAATACACAATCTGAGAATTTGCCTTTCATTTTGATTGGCAATTCCACATTCCTCCTTACCAAGTATTCTGACACAATCCATAACAAAATGCAAACTACCAGTAGTTTCTGCTACCATCTTTGAGAGCCATCTCAAATGGAGAGTATTGTGTGCCAAGATTTGTCCCTTATTTACAATTCTTTTTGATGCAAAATCTTGAGCAATATTTACAGCTCTTCTCATTTTGGCAACAGCACAAATTGAGTTGTAAATTCTAGTTACATTAATCATGGTTGCAATGAATTTAACACCTTGTCCACGAGGACTGATAAGAGTGGCCTTTGCATTTTTGAGTTCAATTTCAGATGTTGGCATGGCCTTGGTTCCCAACTTGTTCTTGAATTTGTGGAACAAGAGGCCATTCCAATTTTGTCCAGTTTCATCTTTGGTCTTTAAGAGGAATAGAGAAACCTTATCATCAACTTTTCCAGTCTTTTCATCTTTGATTTTAGCAAGCAAAAGAGCCATTGCAGAGTCAGAACTACCAAACCACTTGAAACCATTGAGAAGATAATCGAAATCTTTAACTTGAGTGGCAATAGTTTCACATCCAGAAACATCAGATCCACCACTCTTTTCTGTCATCCACTGATTACTAGTCCAGAATTGTTCAGGATCTCTTGATGTTAAATGTTGTCTACACTCAATCATTAATTGTTCTCTCTTCTTTTCAGCATCAGTTAAATTAGTTTTCTTTCTTTCAGAATTGAGAACAGTTTCCAATAATTTAGAAGCTCCATCACCCATAGAAAGAGGACAAGTCTGAACAGCACAACTTGGATCATACAAATACAATTTGGCAAATTGATAAACTCTAGCAAATTGACGAAACCTGTCACGCTCGTATCCCAAAGCAATAAGTCCTTCTCTTGCACTAGTATCATACAATTCCTTCCAAGAAGAATGCATCTCAATTCTGTCAACTCTGTTATGCCAAGCATCATAATGAATTAATTTTGGTTCATTTCTCTCAGCCAAATCAGACCATTTCCAAATAGTTGATGAAACTTTATCACCAAAAGCAGTCAAATCCTTCATAATATCATCTCGGATTGTGTTATTCTTCTTATCCAGAGAAAATATGTAACGATCGAGAATTTCCAACAAGGCTTGATCTTCAAGGAATGTATTTCCCAATGTTGGTGCTTCCAATTTGAAACTCTTTTCAAGTGAGAAAGAAGACATTTTCAATAAATTAATAAATAATAATATATATACAGTTATTAATAGCAATACAAAGAGAGAAATCTTTTGAGAGATGAAGATGTGAGAGGATCCAACAAGAGAGAGATGTTTTGCTATTTTTTTTTACTATTGTAATCAAAGAGGAAGACTGGAAAAATAATGTCATTACAAAATTTGACCAAGCTTAGGTCTGGACTTGTTATTAGAAATGTTACTCCATAAATTGATGATTTCTTTAGTGATGGAGAAAAGAATTAACATGAATGGTAGATATTAGACGAAACTTTTAATGAAGATTACTTTCCAATGCTTCAAAATAAATTTCATCATATAAATCCTCAACAAAAACTCTCATATGATCAACTCTCTTCTTTGCCAATTTCTTTCCAGTTTCTGTTTTCATCATTGACTCCAAGTGGAATAATTTATCATAGAAATGTTGAATGGCAGAATCGTCAGTGGTAGAAACAGTTGGTTTTGGTGTTTCCGTAATTTTCCAATCAACCATTTCAGAAGGTGATTTGAATTGACTTGTAGGTTCATTGAGATAAATTGCTCTTCCCTTAGATCCACTAAAAACAAGACAACGAGCAACTCCAACAGCTCCAATGGCATCCAATCGATCACTATCTTGAACAACCTTCAATTCAATTGGTAATTCATTAATGTCCAATACTGTATTCTCCTTCAATCGTTTAACTTCCTTTGAGAATGAAATATTATCAACAACAAATTGAACTCTTTCAATTAATTGATTTGGAACTTCGAGTGATGATAAATGTTCTTCGATGGCTCTCTTTGGTGTCAATGCAGTATCGGATTTTTCAACATATTTATGATCGTGAACATCATGCAAATAGGCAGCCAATTCAATAACTTGTAATTTATCTTCATCAATTACATTTTCACATTTAGCAATGTGTTTGGCTAAATTGACAACTCTTTCCACATGATTAAAATCATGAGATGCATCATACTTGGACATGATTGATGCAACCATTTCACGGGTTTTGACAATAATACGAGTCCAATTCATTTTCTTCTTCTTTTTGAATAGATATAATTTGCTTGAGGATCTACAACACAGTGTTGAGAGATTTGTTTGATTTTTTTTTTGAGATTTTCAATAATTATGAATTGGCCATTTATAGGGCAAAGAACTTCGACGGTGAGATGGAAGCTGCAACAATTTTTTGATTTTTAGTTCGTTACGAGTCGTGGATTGCCTTTGCTATTAATACGCACGCATCCTTTAGATTAGGTTACATGTTTTATTGTATGAATAATACTTTTAATACATTTAATTATTTAATATTCCGAATAAATTCAATTAAATTCAAATTAAATATTAAAGGAAATATTTAAATAATAATTTTTTAATTTTTATGTGAGTTTAAATCCTATTGTTGTTGTTGGAAATAACCAATTGATACGAGTGTTTAAATTGTGAGAGAGAGGGAATGATGATGTAAGAATGGAAAACTAGAGACTTGTTCGTGTGAAAAGCAAAAAGGGGAGTGTAGCATGATATATTCATATAGCAGTAGCATGGTTACTAATTTACTTTTCCTTTGGTGTTTCTTCTGTTTGTTCGGAAACTTCTTCTTCTTCGATTATTTCTTCTCCTTCTTCTTGTTCACCTTCTTCGTCTTCGGAAGCTCTGACCAGAGACTTATCTTGTTCCTTTTGCTTTAACAATAATCTCTTCTTTTCTTGAATGGCAATCTTCATTTCTGGTGATAAACTATCATTCAATTCCTTCAAATTAGATTCAGTAGCATAGATAGCAATTTTGTTTGGATACAGGAAATTTCTCATATATCCAGCCTTTACTTTAACTACTTCTCCTTCCACTAAAAATTTAAAATCCTTTTTAATAATAACATCGGTATTAGCAACACTTCTCACGAATCGTACTTGTTGTGATTCAACAGCAACAAGGGAAGCAACAACATTGTTCTTTCTAAATGATGATGGCACTGTGGCAATTGAGAAAAGTCTCTTCATTTTTTATTTCATTAAAAAAACAAAAATTCTCAAAGCCTTGGTTCCTTTCTTTCGTTTCTTAAGAAAATAAATATAAAGTCATTTCGGAAGGCTTTAAAGATTACATATTAATATTAAATAATTATTAAATAGAAGAAGGAGGAGAAATTAGAGGAATTTTTGAAAGGATGGAAAATTCTCAACAACAATTTAAAATTGATGTTTTTATTAGTATTAAATCATCATCGAGTCAATATATTAAGAATCATCCACTCTTGTTGAGTTATATATTAATACAATTGGTAGAACAATCAGAGAAAAAGACACTTGTCTTTACAAATTTCAATCATGTTTTGAAAACTAGTATTTCTCTTCAACAAGAAAGTGTACCAATTGAATTATCATTCCGAAGTTTAATTGATAATATTCCAGTATCATCATTTGATTATTTATTCCCGTATACATTGACTCTGGATTCGCCATTGATATATCACTTCAAAGTTTTGGATGAACACAATGAAGGAAATAATGAATCAACAAATTCGTCATCATCACAAAAGAGAAAGAAATTCTCATGTGGAGGTCTTCAAAAAGAATATGAACAATTGAAGAAAACATTGAAACAAATGATTGATTTACGAGAGAATAATGTCAGTGCTGGTGTATTGATACATGGTTTGTCTGGTGTAGGAAAATCACTTCTAGTTAATACAGTTTTACAAGATTTATTCCAAGAATCGTGTCAACAATCGAATAGTGAAGAAGAAGAACCAAGCATTTTCACAATACACGCATCAATGTTTTCTAGTAAGGTCTATGGTCAAAACGAAGCCAAAATGAAACAATTCTTCCAAAACCCAAACGAAGAAGGGCATTCTCAATTAATTTATTCATACAAATTTATTATACTGGAAGATTTGGAGCAATTAGCTCCATCCAATCAAGTTATACAGGAGAGTTCACTAATGTCAAAGGGTGGTAAAAGATTGGTGAGCACTTTACTTCATTGCTTGGATGATTGTCCAAAAAAGAGAATAATTGTAATAGGCATTACAAACCAATTCTCAAAGATTGATTCATCCATAAAGAGGTCAGGAAGATTGGATCAAACAGTTATCGAGTGTCCAATTCCAGGAGAAGCAGAGAGACTCAGCATTTTAAAATGTATTTTTGAACAATGTAGTTTGGTAGCTGATGAAAAAGTTGTAAATAAGGTTGCTGCTGTCACACATGGTTTTGTTGGATCGGATCTGAAATCGTTATGTAATGAGGCTATTCTCCAATATTTCATGAAAACAGAGCCAGTAGCTCTCGAAGAAGAACAATCAATGATATCTTTAGATTATGAATTTTTCGAGAATGCTCTTGTTCATGTGAGGCCAAGTGCTATCAGACACATCCTTGTTGAAGTACCAAAAGTTTACTGGGATGATATTGGAGGTCAGGACAATGTCAAACAAGCTCTCAAAGAATCGATCGAATGGCCTTTCAAACACTCTGAGCACTTTAAACGAATGAAAATAAGAGCACCAAGAGGTGTGCTTCTTTATGGACCTCCAGGTTGTTCAAAAACGCTGATGGCTAAAGCTTTAGCTACTGAGGCTAAATTGAACTTTTTGGCTGTGAGAGGTCCTGAGCTGTTCAGCAAATGGGTTGGTGAAAGTGAAAGAGCAGTCCAACAAATTTTCTCAAAGGCAAGACAAGCTGCTCCAAGCATTATCTTCTTTGATGAGATTGATGGCTTGGGAGTGGAAAGAGGAAGTGGAGGTAACTCTGTTGGTGATAGAGTTCTGTCACAATTACTCCAAGAATTGGATGGTATTGATCCTTTACAAGGAGTAACGGTAATTGCTGCTACAAATAGACCTGATTTATTGGATAAGGCTCTGCTTAGACCTGGCAGAATTGATAGAATGCTCTACGTATCACCACCAGATGAAGCTGCAAGAAGAGAAATTGTGAAAATCCAATTGAAGAAAATGGCAAATATTGTCTCACCAGAGGAAGTGGAAAAGATTGTTCAATCGACAACTAATTACAGTGGTGCTGAAATGACAGCTCTCTGCAGAGAAGCAGCTTACATTGCACTCCAAGAAGATATCCACGCTCAACATGTAGAGTTCAGGCATTTTGAGGAAGCTGTCAAATCAGTTCTTCCAAGAATTACTAAGGATATGCTTGAATTTTACAAGGAGTTTGCCAATAAAAACAGAGCAGATTAATATCCAAAATTGTTTTTTAATAGCTTTGTGGATTCCATTTTGATTTTCCAGAAATAATATCTTCAACATTGTGAGCAAATTCATGAGGAACTTCACCATATTGAATTGACAAAATTCTGTCCCATAATTTCATAGCCAATGATTCTTCTTTTGGAGGCACTGGAATTGGATATTCCTTTCCTTGATAACTGATAGCATTGATTGGAGCAACAACACAAGCAGTACCAGCTCCGAAAGATTCAAGAATTCGTCCATTTTCGACATCCTTGATAAAATCTTCCATAGTATAAGTAACTTCTCTAGCAGGTTGTTTGAATTCATTCTTAACAATATGAAGGACAGATGAACGTGTGACACCTGGTAAAATGACTTCTCCCAATGGTGGTGTAATCAATTCCTTTTCACCATTATCTGCAATTCTATAGAAGAAAATGTTCATTGTACCAACTTCAGTAATTTGATGGTCAGCTCCGAAAAGCCAGAGTACTTGACTGTATCCCTTTTCAATGGCTTCTAATTGTGGCATGATTGTAGGACCATAATTAGCACCAACTTTAGCATTACCAGTACCACCTGGGAAAGCTCTCACATATTTTGGATCAGCAAGTAATTTGACTGGAGCAAAACCAGACTTGAAATATGGACCAACTGGAGAACAAATCACAAATAATTTAGCATTATTTGGTGGCAAGACTCCCAAAGTACGTTCAGTACTAATCACTGTTGGACGAATGTAGAGAGAGTAACCCTTCTTAGCTGGAACCCAATCCTTTTCAACCTTGACCAACTCAGCCATGCATTTTATGAATTCTTCTCCTTGGAAATTCTTCATAAATATATTCCGAAAGTGTTTTTATCATTTGTATCATTGTATTGTTTTTGGAGGTTGGGTAGTGTCAAGTAATTATCATCAGCACAATGATATTAAAATTAAATTAGAAAAATTGTTAGATTATTTGAAAATTCCGAAATTAAAACATACTGGTAAACCCAATCTTGCACAAGATCTATTGAGTCTGTTTGAATTCATTTCTGGTCTGAACAAAAAGACGTCTTCTCCATTCTTGTAAGCCTTCAAACCTTCAAAGCATTGAATAGCATAGTGCAGAGATGAACAAGATGGTGGAAGAGTTAAATCATGATATGGAACAATCTTTGGATTACTCCAACCCTTTTCTGAATTCCAATCAACTTCAAGCATATGATCTGTAAATTGTTTACCAAAGACAAGACCTTCCCAGGCAGGTTTTGTAAGTGGATTTGTTGTTTTTTCAATAGTCAATGATGTATGAAGAAAATCACCATATGGACCCTTTCTAATCGAACATTTATCGTCCTTCAATTCATCAACTTGTGTCTTATGGAATGACCTAGAACAGTTGAACAAAATTCGTTGTTGGTTAACTCTATTACAAGTGGAAGTAATCGATTTTTTGAGCATCTTTTGTGTTATTGTTTGTATTCTCTCTTTTTCAAAAACGTGGATGTTTACCCGACAATGCAGAGAAAATCTTTCGAGTCTGGAGTTGTTTTTTTAATGTTGGTTTTGGTGTTTGCGCACTCAAAGCATAACAATTAATTGGCCAGAATACTAACAAAGAGTTGTGGCCTCATCACCATAAACAACATGTCGAGTTTAGGAGTCTTATTTGTGCATTGGTGATGATGGTATTATAATTGTAATATTGTGTTGAGTTAATATTTGGACACGGTTTTAATTATTGTTATTGGCGATTAGGTTTGTTGTGTGGCTTCAACGACAAGAATGAGCACCAAAGTGACTGGACTAGAGTTTACAAAAAGTTCTTGAAGAATCTCCATTTCTATTGGCGGGAATTTTGCTCCGGTTACGAACCAAGCAACGGAACAAACATGTGCTAGACTACGGTTTTTTTAAAAGATTTTCTTAAACAATCCAGCTATTAATAAGAAGATTTTTATTAACAGGTTGCTTCGCCAAGTTGATATTTGTGGTTCCACATGTTTTAATACAGAGCTAGAGAAAATGCAATAATTTAAGTTTTAATAATAAATATATAAATAATTAATAAGTTCCTTGATACATTTCATCAATATATGTTCTGTACTTTTGAACAATATTGTTACGTTTAAGCTTGAAAGCAGCTGTTAAGAGATCGTTTTCAGGTGACCAAACATCATCAAAGACACGAATGGCCTTAATTTCTTCATATCTCTTAAGCTTGTAGGTCTTAGCCAATTCTTCCAATGATTTCAAGATGTGTTGTTGGACCTTTGGATGTTTACAAATTTCAGAGAAGGTACCAGTAATGCCATTTTCTTCAGCAAATCTCTTGGTTGGACCTGGTTGAGCGATGACAATGGCAACAGGGAATGAACCGAAGCTGTCTCCATAGACCATGATACCATTTGGTGCAACGTATGGACAACCGTTATAGATACTCTCCAATCTTTCCAAAGCAATATATTCACCATGGGATAACTTGACTAAATTCTTAACACGATCAATAATTGAAATTGTACCATCCTCATTCCTAAAAAGTTGAATTGTTGAAAAGTAAAAGGTCAAATTAGTATTCAAAAAGAAATGTAAACCTACAATTGACCAACATCTCCTGTCAAGAAGTATCCATCTTCCATGAATGCTTCCTTTGTCTTTTCAGGTTGCTTATAGTAACCTAGGGCGACAGAGTTACCTCTGATGGCAATCTCTCCTCTTGGTACTGGGCTATCTGCCAAATAATTCAAGTGTGGAACTGAGATTAATTTGATTTCAACACATGGAACAACAACACCAGCAACATTGGTTTGGAATTTAGCTTCTGGCATTAAAATGACCTAAAGAAATGTTAAATCTTCTCTCCACGATAAATCTTCTACTTACACCTGCAGCACTAGTCTCAGTAAGACCATATCCTTGGAAGGTACTGGCTCCAAAGCAAACTCTGAAGAATTCTTGACTTTGTTTTGAAAGTGGAGCACCTCCAGAAAGGCATCCTACCAATCTTCCACCAGCCATACTCTTAATCTTTCTGAAAATCAAAAAGTTGAACAATGGTGTATCTCTTCCATTCTTAAGAGCATTAAGTTTACAATCATAAGCAGTCTTGAAAAGCCATTGAATGATTGGTGAACCTGCCTTAATCTTTTCAGAAACACCCTTCTTAATGGTGTCGTATCTGTATGAAAGATATAATAATAAGGACATTAGTCGCATATAAAATCATTTCGCACAAACAATCGCAGATTTAAATTAACCAAAAAAAAGCTTGAAAACTTACACTCTTGGTACACCACAAAATATTCTTCCGTAATAAATTGAAAAAAATGTACGAAAGATAGTTAAGCACAAATTGACAATATCAGCCACTACTTACTGAGGTGCTACAGCTTCAAGATCACCAACAGGTCTGGCAGTCTAATTATTTGAAGTGAATTATGAAACATTGAAATGTTAATAATTATCAAAAAACACTACTTGCCTTAGTTGTAAGAGTTTTGGAGTTTCCGTATCCGATTTTTCCTGTTTTATGAATGTTGTGAAGTAAACGTGATTTGGTGTGGAATTTGGTAAATAATGATATTGTTGTAACATTTTACATTCTTTTGAATACTACTACTTACCTCCAAGACCCAAGATGTAATGTTCAGCAGCCATTTCCAAAATGTGAGAAAGTGGAAGATATCCCAAATAAGTCTAGTATTACTGTAATGAGCAATCAATTTTAAAATGAGATACTTACTCTATTGTCACATTATTAATAATGGTGAAAAACTGAAATACTTACGGATTCTTGACGTGTGGCAAACCAAATTGCTCACGTGCACCCACGGAAATCGAAAGTATATTTTTTGCTGTTAGCATTACACCTTTTGGCTAATGATTAGAATACAAATAGATTAGATCTGTAAATAATAATTCATAATTACCTTTGAAGTAGTTCCGGAAGTGTACATGACAACAGTCAAACTATCACCTCTTTGTTCTTCCTTAACTGGAATTGGATTTGTTTCTTGTTTTCCTAATTCTTCAACTTCTTCAAAGGACAAAACAGAAACACCATTCTTTTCCAATTCAGCAATATGCTTTTGAGTTTCTTCCTTCTTACCTTCCCAAGATGATGCATAGATGAGGTACTTTAAAGTTGGAGTATTTGGAGTAATTTGATAGGCAAGCTTTTTCAATGATGCTTCATTAACTAACATGGCTGGAAGTTCACATTCATTAACAGCCTCAATGAGTGATTCATCACCCAAAGTAGAGTAAACTGTCATTACAGTAATGTTGTATCTCATGCAAGCGTGGAGAGTCATTAACCATTCCTTACGAGTTTCTTCAAAGATACCAAAAAAGTCCTTAGAGTTCAAGCCAGTGAAACGTGCAATACCACGTGAAAGATTAATAATTCTACTATAGATTTGATTGTAGGTTTCATACTTGACATCGTCAAAGTGGAAAACTTCCCAGTCCTTACCATCAAGCTTTTCAACAGACTTATTCTTGAAAGTACGACTACCAAGCATTGGCAAATCACCAAATTGTTTAACAACATGATCCAACAGTCCGTTGAGTGTAGTTACACCAGGAACTGGAGTGCTAATTAATTCCTTTTCATAGCCAACTCTTCTGATTGGCTTTGTTTCTTCACCAGGTTTATAGTTTGGATCATCGACTTGAACAGTATAGGATTTCAAGTGATCAAATCTTCCTCTCAAGTCAGCAGGTAAGAAATCCTTACCAAACAAGATTCTAAAGATGATGTAGCAGAAGCGATCCACCAAAGACAAGATGAAGGCGATAATTTTCAACAGAAGTGATTTTATCATTTTTTTTTGAAAGTTCATTTACTCAATTTTCCTGTTACCCCTATGTGAAAGCAAACAAGATTTGAAAGAGAGACAAGATTTGTCAAGTCATTGTAAAGCCTCGTCCAATGATCCTCGCCATTGATTATCCAATAAATTAGCAGCAAAGGAAAAACCTTTTTGAAAACAGATAATCCCATGTCCAGCATGGTTCAAAAATGGTGGTACTGGAAAGATGAAAAATGCATTGGTTCAATGATTACAAACGTATTATTGAAACATCTTCATGGTTGAGAGGTTCCATCCGCAATCTTCTCTAAAACCAAATTAAGATTGGACAGGCATTTCACCAACTACAGTTTTCCCTCGATCACCAAGTTTATTAAACGACCTTAGATTCTGTCTTGATAGTGATTGATTTCTTTTAATGAATAGATCATGAAAAATGGTTTTTCACGATTACAAATTGATTCCCACAAAAGAAAATATCATGATGCATTTAAATAATGTACAACCCAACAATCACTACAGCATTTGAAATCCTATCACTTGTTACAACTTTCAACTCTTATTGAGAAAAGTGACAAACATTCCGATTTGGCAATATTGAATGAACACAACATTGCAAGTGATAAATTATTCAGATAGCCTTTTTTTCATCAAGGCTTGTTAAAAAGAGGCAATCTTTCATTGACTGATTAGGACAACTCAGAGTTGAATAATCTCGAATCAAAAAAACAACACAACACACAACATAAGATGAAAGAGAAAGGGAGAAGTGATGATCAGTCTATTGAATCGGAATCAAGCCTTACTTTGAGTGATCGTTTTCATCCCTACAAGAAGAAACAACAGATGACCACCTCTCCTCCTATTCCTTCAAGGCAACTGAACACAAGTAACAATAGGAGAGTGGAACGATCTCTGATGAATACTCAGAGGATATTTGCATCAACAAGTGATGAGTCAACAGCCTCTTCTTCTCTTCATTTGGAGAATTTCAAAAAGGCTATTCACACCACCTACTCTTCATCATCGAGTCAAGAAGAAGTTGTAGAAGCAAAGAATAGATGTATCGAGTTAGACATTTCAAAGGATATCAACCTAGTTAGAGAAGAGGATTTTGAATTTTTGGATAATATTGATTTTTCAGATTGTTTAGAATTAGAAATATTCGATTTTGACCAAAGCAGCTTTAGTATCAACAAGGCTACATCATTGGATGGTGTAAGCACGAGTTGTCAATCTTCACCAGATATCTTTCTAAAGCCTCGATGTAAAGAACCATCAATTGAGTGGGATAATCATGATGATGATGACTTGTTTCAAATCATCACACCAACTAGTACTAGTCCTTCCAATAGGGAAATAAGCACATTAGAACTCTTACTTGAAACACCTTTGGAAAATCTATTGTATCATAATATAGATAATAACGAATGAAAATAAAGCAATTCTCTTCAATTAAATATTTTAAATAATATATTAATTCAAATTATTTTAGAAATTAAAATTGAAAATAATTCAATCAAAAAAAATGGTCACAAAAAGAGATATCCTCTCCCTCTACCGAAGGATTTTAAAAACCGGAAATGAAACAATCAGATTTACCAACAAGGAATACTTCAAAAGAAGAGTAAGAGAAGAATTTGAAATGGCTGAAGAAATTGTCGGAGATAAGAAACAAAGAGATTTAATTAGAGACAAAATGTATGGCAAAGGAGTTGAATTTTTGGAAAAGAAAATTGGTGGAATTATTTAAATTATATTTGTGATGATGAGAAAATGGTTAAAACATGTTTTACAAGTGTTTTAGATTTTTACTTTCTCTTTTTTGAAGATCTTTGAGAGTTATCTGAAGAATCGGAACTTCTCTTCTTGTCTTGTTTCGTTTTCAATAAACCTTTGGTTGGTGAAAATGTTAAATCGACTGGTAAACTTGGAACAATATCCTTCTTATTGAAAGTTTTAACTTGATTCTTTTCGAGGTCAATTATAACCTTCTTCTTTTCTTGTTTTTCTTCAGAAGAGGTAGCAGTACTTGTGATTGGCTTCTTGTCCTTGAGCAGCTTTTTCACGGATTTCACCTTACTTAACAATTGATTACGTTTCTTTTCTTCAGCAGCAGCTTCTTCTCTTTCCTTTTGTTCCTTTTCTAATTGAACTTTCTTTTCTTGTTCCAATCTTTCTTGTTCTAATTTTTCTTGCTTTTTCTTTTCCTCTTCTTCCTTCTTCTTTTGTTCGGTTGCCTTACTATTATCCTTCTTTTGTTTCTTTTCTTGTGGCGTTGTTTCTACTTTCTTTTCAGTTTGTTTCTTTTCAGGTTGTTGCTTCTTTTCTTGTGGTTTCTTATTTTCATTAACTTGTTGAGCTTTCTTTTCTTGTTGTTTCTTCTTCCTTTCAATCTTAGCTTGTTCTTTTTGAGATACAGTAGTTTCAACTTCTTCCAATTCAGAATATAAATCATCGAGAGTAATAATTCTAGTCTTGAATTTTTCATAGTATTCAACACAGACATCCGAGTTTTCATATCCAGTCTTGTATTTTTCGAATTCCTTGACAATACGTTCGATATTGACAGGTAAAGGTCTATCTTTAACAATTTGTCTGACATTACCAAATTCATCAAGTGGTAAATCTTCATCATCATCTTCATCATCTTCCATAGCATCTCCATTTTCTTCGGTTTCTTCCTCCTCTTCCTCTTCTTCAGGTTTACTTTCACCTTCAACTGATTGATATTGAGCAAGTAAATCGAACATTTCTTCCTTGTATGTCTTTTTGATACTGTTATTTTCTGTAGAGGCAAAATCTTTGATGAAGAATTGGACGAATTTCATCAATGCATCTTCATTGAGATGATAGTCAGAATCATTTTCAACTTGAGGACCACCATATTGAACCAATTCCAAGAAGAATAATTCTGCAATGTGAATTTGCAAAGATGCTAATAATTTACGTTCCTCATTATTGAAAATACCATCTTCTAAAATGAATTCAATAAATTCCTCAACTGCTTCTAGTTTGTATTGAGCTGTCTTGTTCAAAAACACGAATGCTTGTTGCATTACTTTTCTCACTAACATTAAATATTTGTCCATTCTGTGTTTGTCAAGTCTTGGCCATGTTTCAAAGAGTTCATCAAAGAAAGCTCTCAAAAAGGCAATAGGTAATTCGTGTGGAGATGATTCGCCTCCCTTCACGTGGTGAATACATTCTGCCAAGAGTTGAGCCATTTCGTGTTGTTTAAATTCACCATCACACAGCCAAAATCCGTACAATGCACCTTTCCACAATTTTCTAAAATCAATAAAATTAGTATCAAGATCCAACTTGTTGAATTTAGTTTCCTTCAAAAATGTTGGGAATCTTTCGGCAGCTCTTGTTCTAAAACCTTCATCGGTAGCAGCAAGATCCTTGGTGAGTTTTACTACATTTTCTCTATGGATTTTTAATTGTTCCTCTGTGAATGTATTTTCCTCAACTTTGGATTCCGATTTGCTTATCTTCTTTTGTTTGTTGTTACCATTAGTGTTATTATTGGCTTGTTTATTGTTGTTGTTATTAGCTTTTGACTTTTTACCCATTTTTTATGCTCGAACATCATCAACAAATTATTGCAATAATTTTACTTCCTCATTTTTATCAAATTACTTCATCACAATAATTCTGTATCGGAATTTGTGTACTTCAACATTCACCAAAGGAAATTAGTTGAGTCTATTTGTTATTTCAATGAAACAAAATAGTAATAATAAATACATTTGTTTTCTTGTGATTGGTAGAAGCTATTAATATCAACCAATTAAATGTTAAAGAATTCTATTCCAAAGAACACCGCATTCAATAAGAGCTGGCAATTTGCTTGAGCGGCAAACTTTGAAAATTAGCGCCAAAAAAATTGCAAAAAAAAAATAACACAACAAATAACTTTATAACCCACGAGTAAAAAGATGAACATTCAGGATTTCAGAAACTTGATGGATGTGCTCTCGTCCAACGATAATCAAGTTCGTCAAAACGCTGAAACCCATCTTGCCAATCTTAAGAATAATGACTTGGTATGTTTTTCATTTAATTGTTTTTATTAATCATTTTAACGTATTTTATTCTCCTCATCACCAACAATAATTTTTCTAGCCTAAATTTATGATTCTGTTAGTAACAGAACTTGCTGATGAAGCTAGACCAAACCATCTCAGACAATTGGCCGGTCTCCAACTTAAGAACCTTTTAGAATCCAAAGACTCACAAACAAAACATGCTTTAGAACAACAATGGTCCAGACAAGACGAAGAAACCAAAAATCAAATTAGAAATCAAGTTTTAGTAACACTCCACTCCACATCACAAGAAGCTAGAAAGACTGCTGCTCAAGTCCTCGCCGAATTTGCTTCTGTAGACTTGGTGCACAATCAATGGCTGAATGTTATTGAAACTGTCCTTAAAAACATTACCGAACCTTCTACACCTTTTGGTATTCAATCTAGCTTGATGGCCATTGGTTATCTGTGTGATATGTGTAGAGCCCCAGTTTTAAAGCACCAAACAAACCAAATTCTTACAGCTGTTATTCAAGGTATGAGAGAATCAGCAAACAACGATATCAAATTTGCTGCCACACAAGCCTTGTTGAATTGTCTTGTTTTTGTTGAAGAAAACTTTTCAAGAGATGTAAGTATTATTATTATTTGAATCTTATTAATTCTAACTTTATATAGTCTGAAAGAGATTATATTATGCAAACCGTATGTGCATCAACCCAACTTCCAGACCCAAGAATTAGAGAAGTCGCTTTTGAATGTTTAGTTAAAATCGGATATTTGTACTATGATAAATTGTCACCATACATGGAAGCCATTTTTGGTGTAAGTAGTAATACTATTTTAACAAATTGATATTAATTTATTAAAATATAGATCACAACCAAGGCTTTAACTGACCCTAATGAACAACAAGAAGTCCAATTACAAGCTATTGAATTCTGGACATCATTGGCTGAAACTGAAGCAATTATTCGTGAAGAAATTGATACTGCAATGGAAAATGATACCGAACCAATTAGACAAAGTTTCAATATTATTCTCCAAGCTCTTGCACCATTAGTTGAACTTATGACTAAATGTCTTACAAGACAAGAAGAATATCAAGAAGATGGTGATATGTGTGTCAGTAATTATGCTTCAAATTGTATTGCTGCTATGGCCACTGTTGCTCAAGAAACAATTGTTGACCAAATTATGCCATTCGTTTCATCAAATATTAATAATCCAGATTGGCACTTTAAGGAAGCTGCTACTTTGGCATTTTCTGCAATTTTGGATGGTCCAAGAAGAGGTGAAAGAATGAATGAACTTATCAACTCTGCCCTTCCATTCATTATGAGTCATGTTAATGATGCAAACACTCTTGTCAAAGATACTTCAGTTTTTGCTCTTGGTAGAATTGCTGAATTCCATCCAGATCCATTGGTTGAAAATCATTTGGAAAATGTCCTCAAGACTCTTACAATTGCCTTCCAAGATGAAGCTCGTATTTGTAGTAAGGCTTGTTGGACTATTTTGCACATTGCAGAAGCTTTCTCAACTGATGATGATAGAGCTTCTTATCCACTTTCACAATACTTTAAGATTTTGGCTGAAATGCTCTTACAAGCTACTCTTAGACAAGATGCTTCTGAAAGCAATTTGAGAATCAATGCTTATGAAGCTTTATCTGCTCTTGTTCACAGTGCTGCTAGAGATACCTATGAAATTTTGTCACACATTGTTGTTGAATTGTTGAATAGACTTGAACAAACTCTTAACCACAGCCAAACTGAAGAAATCTGCTTGATTCAAGGTTTGATGTGTGGTGCTCTTCAAGTTTCTGCTAGAAAGCTCGAATTTAGAATTGTTCCAACTGCTGATAGAATCATGACCTTCTTGTTGAGAATCTTTGAATCTAAAAGCGCTAATGTTCATGAAGAAGCCTTCCTTGCTGTTGGTGCTGTCGCTGCTGCCCTTTCTAATGAATTCGACAGATATATGCCTCACTTTTTACCATTCTTATTGACTGGTTTGCAAACATTCCAATACGAACAAATCTGTCTTATCTGTGTCAACGTTATTGGTGATTTATGTATTGCTTTGAGAGACAAGCTTGCTTCTTATACTGATGCAATCATGGAAGTTCTTTTGAAGAATTTGCAAAACTCTGAATTGCAAAGAGATGTCAAACCAAACATTATTGCCTCTTTTGGTGATATTGCTCTTGCCATTGGTGTCAGATTTGAAAAATACATGAATTATGTTGGTACTGTTTTGAGACAAGCTTGTGAAGCTCATGTTGATGCCACCAACGATGAAATGATTGATTATCTTAATCTTTTGAGAGAAAATATTTTCGAAGCCTATGTTGGTATTTTACTTGGCTTCAAGAAGGAAAATCCACAACTCTTTATTCCATATGTTGAATCAGTGTTAACCTTTGTCAAGATTGTCTATGAAGATCAAAATACTGACCAACCTGTTTTCAATGCTGCTGTTTCTATCGTTAGTGACTTGGCTAATGTTTACGGTGTTGCCATCAAAGGTCCTATGCAACAAGAATTTATTAGAAATCTTGTCGAAGATGCAGTCAATTCAGCTGAATCAGAGACAAGAAAGATTGGTAATAAGGCTAAGAAGAACTTGAAGAAGATTACTCTCCTCTAAACTAGTCCATAACAGTGTTTCCACTCCACCCAAATAAGGAGGCACAACAACCTCCAAACCACTCCACCACACTTAACACAAACACATCCACAATCAAAATGGCATACTCAATTCGGTCAGATGATGCCTCTAATCCCCCCTCGCCTTTGAATAATTTATAAGTTATACCACCATCCATGTCCCAATCCATTCCATCCACTAAACTATCACCACCAAATAATAGTCAAATTATTAAAATAATAACTTGACAGAGCACTCAAATAAACACCACATCCACACATTAAATCATACATCAAAACCATACTATTTACACAATTATAATTTATTGACCACACAGTCAATCAATTGAGCCATAACAAGTCTCCCTACTTTGGGCTCTTTCAGTCTTGACAGAAACTCCTTGGAAAATGCAATACACAATACTAGAGGTTTTTCCAAAACTTGTGTTGGCATTGGAGGTTCCATCATTCCAAATGCTGGTTTGACTGGTTTTGGTTGATACAAATCTTCAATTAATTTTCTAGCAAATATTGTTTCAATATCAAGGTAAGTCTCTCCCATTGGATGATCCAAAGAAGGAGCTCTTTTTCCAAATAATGTTCTAATTGAATAGGTAGGTTCAGGTATGTGATCATAATCATCCAGTGGCTCTTCCATAGTGTTGGAAATTGTCATTGTTAGTGCTGATGCATCCTTTTCAGCTTTAATTACAGTTCCGATCAAGGAATCTAATTGCGAAATTAAAAATACAATTTTATCAGCAAAGACCATTCTTACTACTTCTGTTTTATAGTTAGAATCAATACTAAAAGCCTTGTTGATCACATGAATCGGAAATAATCTTTGATCTTGTGCTGATGATATTTCGTGAAGATAATCTGTTGACATTTTTTCAAAATAATATTTAATTTCAAAAAAATGATTAAAAGTAAAAGTTTAATTTCTAGTGTTCGGAACTTTAACCATCAATTTAGAGTGAAGGGATTAATTAATTCATGTTTGAAAATTAATGCAAATTTTAATAGTCAACACGAATCAACCTTCCGATTTTTTTCTTCATCATCAATGAATAGAAATCGAAATGATGATTTTCTTTACATATTGAAAATTAGAGGACAAGAACAACCAAATAATTGTGATTCTTTGAGAAAGTTTCCAACTCTTTATTTGGTGGTTGCCCTTTTGGTAGCTGGCTATTCCTATTCAATTATTTCATCCCTTCTTTCGTGTAAGTAAATCACCCATATTCTCTGAAAATTCACACAACAAATAAGCTGATATGGTTTTGGATAAGATGATTCAGGAAGAGAATGGAGAAATTAATTTACAAAAGGCCTCTATCATGCCACTCAGTTGTAAGTTATTACTTGTAATATTTTGTAATCATTTAATGGAATTTTATAGTATTTGCCCTGTTGAAAATTAAAGAAAAGTATATGGGCAATATTGAGAAAGATCTCGAGTCAAACGATGCAATTAAGAGAAGGAATGCCATTCAAATGATTTATCAAATGTGTTTGGATAGATCATTGGCTAAATCAATAATTTTGGAAACTAATTGTCTTGAACGTTTGGTAAATCTGGTACCATACGATAAACAATCAAACGTATCAAGAGATGAGAGTGACCTAATTATTGGAGTTTTGAAAATGATGAGCTCTATTGAAAATACTCACGAATTCTTATTGGATAATCTTAGTAAATGGGTTAAACCATATAGAATACGAAAGGAGTTGCACTCTATAGAGGCATTGGATAATAATTATATTACAATTATATACAATATTCTATCTACACAAAAATCCAGACAATTATTAACTGACGAAAGGATTGAGAAACTAATTCAATTGACATTTGAAATATCCAAGGCAAGCACAGATAAGAGAGTGATAAACTTGGCAAATTATTCCACTGAAATGCTTGTTAGACAATCTAAGGGAGAACCAGATGATGGTCAAGCAGATTCACTCATGAAAGATTATACTGAAAAGTATGAAATTTTCAAATTCCTTTCAAACAACATCTCACTTCCATTGCTAGCCTTTGGTTATGCCTTTTTGAGATATAAATGGAGAATTAATAGACAAGGATACAATCATTTTGGATTCAAGGCTCAAAATCTCAATACACTGTCAATTTACAACTCGTTGAAGAGTGCAGTGGTTGTAAGTGCAATGGCATGGTCTGTAACTTCTTTGGATTTTTTCGAGTATAGACAGGGGTTGAAAGATCACTCTAATTGCTCAACCAATGAGGAGCTATTTAACAGACTCAAGACTAGGGCATATAGACAGGAAGTTGAAAAGGTAGCTCAAAACTTCTTGTTCCCATTATTCTTGGCATGGGTTTTGGGTAGAGTGGAATTTATCATACTACCATACATTTTACTTCAGGCAAGCAGTTCATCTAAACCAAGTAGTTTATTAGAAAATTTAATAGATCTTCCCCCTCAGTATGTAGAATCTCAATTGAATTATATTCAAACAAGCATTGAGACTGAAAAGAAATAAACCCTTTACCATTCATCATCTGAATCAGTATCAGAATCCTCTTCGTCATGGATACCAGTGTTAGAGAACTTTTTCATGAGATATGACTTGAAACCTTCCTTTTCATTTTCTGTAAAATCAGTTACAGGTGGAGGTGTTGGATTCTTCAAATTGTCCTTAGAGAAAGTCTTGATTTCAGAAAGGAAGTCAGCAGGCTTTGATGGAAGAGGTGGCTTTGAGACTGGAGGGGAGGTTGGAGTGGCCTTTGGTTTGACCTCAACCTTAATTGGACCTCCTCCCATTGGTGGTGGTGGTGGAATAGCTCCAACAGGAGGTGGTGGTGGAATAGATCCTCCCATTGGGGGTGGTGGTGGTACAGCAAAACTTCCTCCTCCCATAGGTGGTGGTGGTGGTGGAATAGATCCCATTGAAACTGGTGGTGGAGGTGGAATACTACCTGCTCCTCCATCATAGTCATCTGAAACATATGAAGTCATTGGTGGAGGTGGTGGAACTGATCCTCCCATTGGTGGAGGTGGAGGAACAGATCCCATAGATACAGGCATAGGTGGAGGTGGAGGAACACCACTGGATGGTGAAGAAACTCCAAAAGGTGGTGGAGGAGGTGGAACTCTTCCTGAAGATGCATCACTAGAGACTGTTCTAATCTCATCAACAATTTGATTGTCATCTTCATGTGCCTTTTGTCTTTGTTTGGCAACTTTCTTTTCATACTTGTGCATGAGTTTTTGGAGACGTTCTTGAGTCTTTGGATCATTAGCTTCAACACCCATACCTCCCAAAACGTCCAAGTATTCAGTTGGAAGACCGCTAGCTTCAAATTGGCCAGTTTCATGATTGATACCAACGTGAGCAGTGTTTTGGAAATTCTTTACAGAGCCCATTCTAAAGTTTGATCTTGAAGGTCTATTGTCAACTGGTTCTTCGACTGGTTTGACTTCTTCCTTCTTCAAGAACTTATCCTTGACACCTCTAAAGAAACCAAAGACACCACCTGCTGCCTTTTCTTCCTTCTTTGGTACAGGACTACTTGGAGAAGATGTTTGAGGGAGTGGATTCTTTGGCTTGTCATTGGATGGCTTACTGATTGATTCAGGAAGTGGTGGTGGATTACTTGTTGCATTTGATGATACACTAGTTGGTGGAGAAGCAGAGACAACATTAGAGAGACGGTTGTTAACAAAGCTGCTAAACTTTGAAGCAGCAGTCTTACTATTCAAGGCAACATTGATACCAACAATTCTATCATCGCTTTCAAAGGAAATAAAATTGTCATTCAATTGTTCAAATTGGAATTGTTCATAACATTCATGAGACCAAGTAACTTGATTGGTTTCAACATTGATTAGTTTCAAACAAAAGACATTGTTCATCAAATCCTTTCCGAAATAAAGGGCTCCCCAAATACCAGTATAAGACCATTCTTCTTCACCTTGCATACTTTCATAGATTGAAACAACAGCGCTTTGTTCAACACTCTTTTAAAAATATTAAGCGAATGATAATTTTATAAATCAACCTACCAAACCCTTAGTGGCAGTGAGAACAACACTAACGTCCAAAGGATCATATAATTCCTTATTGCTCATTTTTCTATTTTTTTTAAAATTTGATATTTTTAATAACCTTGATCATCTTGGAACATGCTGATGATGACTATTAAGATATTAAACTTCGTAAGGGCATGGAACCTTGTTCACTTTTCAATCACGTCTCTTTCAATGCCAGGCAAAACTATTGTTGCACAAATAAATCTTAATATCTTTCACAACTTCCACTAGCATTTATTTTGCTGCCTGACAGACAACCTATCAACACTTTAATGATTGCCCTGACATTCATATAGCCTTAAAAAAATGAGCAACAGCCAACGAAAAAGTAAGCAATCAACAGCAGCAGCAGCTCCTCATCAGAAGCTTCTTCATCACAACAGCAACGGGATGAAAGTCTACTATTGTTAGCCTACGAGGGTGAGAATATGAAACGATATCCAACAAGAAGAGCATCACAATTAGCAAATGAAGCCTTGGAAATTGATAAGACAGATGATGAAGGTTTGTTTTTTCATCAATTAGGAAATTAAATTGAAACTCTAATAGATTATATTGACGAGGAAGCAGCTTCATCTAGTGATTCCTTTGATGATGAGGAAACTCTTGAAGCTGACTATGAAAGTGATTCAGATTCACAGAAAGAAAAACCATCATCTAAACGTAAGTCACTCTGTCAAAATATCAATCAATATTAATTTCATTCGTTTACCTTATTAACAACAGGTTCTCAAATATCAAAACCTGCTAGACATGTATTAATGTCATGGTTGGAGGAACACTTTGAGCATCCCTATCCTGATGATAACCAAAAAGAAGAATTGATGAAAAAGACCGGTCTCACCATTAATCAAATTAATATTTGGTTTGTAAATTCAAGAATGAGAGTGTGGAAGCCTAGGCATCACGATTCACAAATTACCAAGACTGAACCAAATTCACCAAATGGAAATTCTGATGGTTCAGGAAGTAAGCCAAGACAAGAGAAGAAAATAGACATGTTGAATGATGAATTGAAATCATCACTTGCAGCTCGAATTAATCCAAACAATGCCAATGTTACCAGGACAAATATTGTGGGAAGTTTGCCTAATGGTCTACCAACTCCATCCACAGTCATCTGTAGAGGAAACTTACCTAAAGAAGCTGTTGATTCATTGCTCAAGTGGTTATTCGATAACTTTAGTCATCCATATCCTTCAGATGCAGAGAAAGATGTATTGGCTGAAGAAACAAATCTTACCTTAACACAAGTCAACAATTGGTTCATCAATGCAAGAAGGAGAATATGGAAACCAATTCTCCAAAAAATCAAATCAAAGGGAATGGATAAAGATGAACTCCTTTCTCAAGGAAAACTATCAGAAGTTGCCAAATCATTCTATAAGGACCAGAAAATTGGGGAAGAGGAACCAACAAAGAGGAAATCTAAAAGCTCCAAAGGAGGTTACAGCTCAGATCATGAAGAATCCACACCTAAAAAGCAAAAGAGGGACAACTCTCTCCTCATACCTCAAGACCTGATGACCCATACAGAGCCAACCATTACAAGAGAATCAACGATCAAAACTAGACCAAAAATTGAAAATAACAAATTAACTCATAGAGAGCTATTCATTGATCAATACAGACTCTCAATGGAGAATCAAAAGCTTGAGGAAGATATTCATCAAGTCTATGACAGGTATGCCTCAGTTTTGGAAAATATCAGTGAAAAGAATGTGAAACTTCTCTCCCACATTACCCTCCTCGAACAAAAGCAACAACAAATAAGATTGAATAATGAACTCTTGAAGAAAGAGGTTGATTTATTGAGAAGTAGTAAGGTGGTGAATTCTAATCCTTTCAACGTGGGTTCATTCCTCGTGGAAGAATTAGGATCTTCAATGTAAATTATTTACAAATTTCTGCATGCAGTGACAACATCAGGATGATGCTCAAGGTAGTACTTTGAAGCAAAATCAATAAACTCACTTGTTGAACCAATTTCTTGATAGTTGTCACCATTTTCTAGAATGATATATGGTGACAAGAATTGTTGTGACCATTTACTCCACACAGATTTAAATGGTTTGACAATCCACGAGCTATCAGTATCAATTTTACTCTTCAAATCTAAGACAGCATTGTAGAATTGTTCATGGTTTGGGTGTGATTGATAATTATTGGTTACTTTTGGTGAATAGTTTGGTAACTTTTCAGCAATACACTTGGCAATATTAAAGCTCTTGAAGCTATCTTGGTTTTCTGTATTTACATCTGCAATAATGTGAAAGATAGATTTACTGTTTGCCAATCTATCAGTCAGATATTTATCTTTTCCGAGATGACTATAAAATTCCTTTCTCTTGTAGAGGATAGATGGATTACTAAGTGATCGTTTGATGATGAGTTGATAAAAGATTATTTGAATAACAACGATCGCCAGAATAATCGATAGTTTAAATGTTCTGGATGAATTCCACAAATTATCCAATAAGCGGCTGAGAGGAGGAAGTGGTTTTTCCTTGTTGCTATTTGATAATGTTGCTGATTTTGAATATGACGATTCCGAGAGGGGAATATCAGCAGAGTGAAGATGTGATCGTGAGTGTGTTTGTGGCAGAGTCATTTTATTTATTTGTTTTATTTGTCTTTCTTATTAGGAGGTCACAACTTCAGTTTACAACATCTTTTTGGAAGCCAACTTGGAGTGATGCTGCAGTTTTTCAATCAACGTTTTCAATCCAGTTCCCATTTGCTGTTCGTATTGTTGCAAAATTAAGTTGTTGTTAACAAATATTTAATATAAATATGTGGTTAATATAAAAGAGGTAAAAGTTATTGAAAGTATGCTTAAAAAAACTTACAACTTGATTTTGCAAACTGGAGAGGGCTGCAGGATCACAGTAAATAGCATCATGCTTAATGAGAGAATCTATTGAGACTATGGTTGGTTCATCTATCTTTCCAGTTGTTGAAATATTTTCGATATTTCCTACACTGGTTGGGAAAATATCCTTAATGATCTTTTTGAATGAAGGATAAATGATTGTTTCAATGTAAATTTCTGTTGGTTGCCTAACACAAACACCGGTACACATTTCAAAAAGCAAATATCCAAAAGATTCCAAAATAGTTCTTGCATTATTGTTAAATGAATTTCTAGCAAAGAGTAAAAATTGATCTTCCAATGAAGTTAGTTTGCAGTGGTAGTGAACTCCATTTTCATTGTTTGATTTTTCAATTAGAATATTCTTGGATGAGATGTGAGTGTATTCAAATCCAATTTGTGAAAGAGACTTTAAAGCACAAAGTATTTGTCCACTAAATTGACTAATAATGTCAGGATCCATAGTATTTTCTCTCCTTAATGTTTCAATAAGTTGAGATAGGGTTCCAACTGTATTATGCGAAAGATTGAAAAGAGAGTAGCACCTTCCTTGTCCCAATGAAAAATCGATATGAGAAACTGGCATAATGTATGGAGATAAATTTCCAATATTTGACATCAATTGAATAAAAGACCTTCTCATTGTGGCGTCATTAATCATTACTACTGATTGACTGGAACAATTTGTATAAACCATCAGTCCAAAGTTGACTCCCACTGCTGTATTTGATTGTGATGAATTTGATTGTGGTAATGTCACAAAATTAGTAGAACTGTTAGCACTGTTTGAGCTTGAATTATCATCAAAATGTATATTCTTTGATCCTCTATTCTTAATAGTTTGACAATAAGCTAAGGTTTTGTAAGATGAAGCATTTAAGGTAAGCAATAATTGAAAGTAACTTGTAACAAAATCTTTCAGAGATTCCTTCTTCTCAATGAGTTCATAATCTGTTGGACGTAAGACGGTTCTAACTTGATACATTAAATCAATATGACCCAGCACTTTCTTTTGATATAAGCTCACATAATCGGTAATTTGTCTATTCAAATTATTATTCTTATACTTTTGAATGAGATTTGAAAAACCTTCCTTCAAAATATTTCCACTCGAATCATCTGTTGAAGATTTGTGATGATAATAAGAATTGGACAAGGGAATTGTCTCCTCATCATCTGCTTCATTATTAATATTTGATGATTTCACTTTTCTAGTTGAAGAAATTCCAAAAACTTGTAAAACCGATTCCGAATTAATACCCGATTCATAATATGAAGCCTCTCTTCTTCTCCTAGTTATTATTCTATAAAGAACCAATCCAACACAGGCAAAAAACACCAACACGACCACAATCATCGAGATGATAAATTCGGGCTTTAAAATAAATAAAACTTCATCTGTTTCCGCATTAGAAGTTGCCATCGTTGAAGTGGAGTCCACCATTAAGTTATTACTGTTCATTACTTTTAGAATTTGATCTAACATGATGATGAATTAAATGTGTAGATTTTTTTGTTGAGTTTTTTCGTAAGGTTTGATGGGGAATGTGGCTGAAAGAACCTTGGGAGTGAATTTTGGAAAGTACTCTTGGAATGGAAAGAATAATTTTCCAATAAAATTTAATATCTCGGAGTGTATTGTAATATGCAATAATCAGATGAAAAGAAGTGGCGGAAGCAGGTTGGATCTCTCTTTCAAATAATAGTAAGTGGTAGTAGAATAATTAAATTTGTTTTCATTTTGGCGGTAAAAGAAGATTGGCGCCAATATTACGTACAAATAATATTCAAAAAAATGTCTCAAATAGAATTGAACATGTCTGCAACACCTTCATTCTCGGGCAACTCTCAGGTGCCACAATCCGAGTTTGATCTGGTCAACATGACGGATGAACAACAGAGAGAGTTGGCTGTAGAATTGATTAGAAACACGCCAGAATATAAGGCAGCTTGGGAGCTGGAATTATGGAAAAAACGAGAAAAAACTGTCTACAAAAAACAACTTGAAGAGAAGGAAAAACAACACTTGAAGAATGTGGAAGCAAAATTAAGAGAGGAATTTAGTAAATATGAAAAACAAATCTTGGAACAAAAAGAAATTCTTAAAAGTAAGGAACAACAATACAATCAAGTGTTGGAAGAGATGAATGCAAGAGAGAAACAATTGGTAGGAGTTGAACTAGAGCTGAGGAGAAGAAAAACAGAGCTAGAAACTGATTATCAAAGAAAAATCGAGCATATGGAACATGTGATTAAAATGGAGAAGGAATCTTTTCAACAGCGACTGCAATTGGAAACCATTAAAAATCAAGAGCTTCAGAAGAGAATAGACCAACAATTATCTCACGATGTGATGGAACTCAATGAGAGAATAACAAAGCTTCAAGTAGAAAATGAATCCCTTGAATCAAAACTTCATCAAGCCACTAATTCCAAACAAAATTACAAAATCCAATGGAAAAAAGTATCTGAAGAACTGATTAGAACAAAGAAGAAACAAGAATCAGAATTGAGAAAATTACAGCAAAAGATAATTGCTCTCCAAACTTTACAGACCTCTCCATTGACTCCTTCACAACCACCTCCAATGAATCCATTCTATCCTCACCCAAATATGCCTCAAAATTACCAGTATCCAAATCAAATGAATCCTCACTCTCCATTCTATCCATATCCTCCAATGCAATCCCCATTCGATCCGAATAATATGCAACAAAATCCTCAGAATTTCATTCCTCCAAATCAGCAGCAACAAAAGCAAGATGCCGATGAAATTGGTTCTCTCAAAAAGATGCTTGCCGATCTGATTAAGAAAGAAACAGAAGACAAGAAGGAAGATAGCAAACTCAATACTTCGACATCGAGTTCAGGATCTACCTCTTCAACATCCTCAGGAGAGAGCAATCGTAAGGGTAGTAAGAGAACTTCTCCATCGTCTTCCCCTCCCACTGTAAAAACAGCAAACTCCACCACAAAGAAAACCTCACCTCCTCGTCAACAACAAACTAAACAGGAAGTTTTTGCCTATCCATCGCCTCATCTCGATAACAGTAGATACGAAGAAGAACCATCCTTAAACGAAACCCAAAACGATATTTCTGTTGAGGCTCACAATTTTGCAAATCATGACCAGAACGAGAATGATGAAAGAAGCAGAGAGTTTAAACGATTACTCCGAGAGAAATCCAGACTTTTGAAATCTGGAATTTACGATTCAAAGAGTGATATTATTCTAGAAATTGAAAAGAAACTTCAATCTTTGTAAATACTTACGAATAATATTCTATCTATTAAGCGAAATAAACTCCAGGAAGTACTTGAAGAGATCATCTGCTTTACACTGTAAAGAAACTATTCATTTCTATTGGATGCGTGTTTCTCTTAATTCCATCGCTCATTGGAATAACAAGCTTCTTTAAATAAAAAGAAACCGCCAAAATTCACAAGTAAAAAAATGACCCAAAACTCATCAACACCAACATCACCAATTCTCGGTTCGTCATCGTTTGATGACAACAAATCGGAGGCAAGTTCCACACCTTATGAACCATCCCCAGAGTTATTTAAAAAGCCAACAAAAACAATCATACAAACATCTGATGATGATTATGACTTTGAAGAAGAGAACGATAATAATAAGAAAGAAGAATCTTCTGATGACGATTCAGCTAACAAATACGAAGAAGAAAGAAAAAAGAAAATAGAAAGAAACAAAATGTTACTTGCTAATTTAGGCCTTGGTAATGGTTTATTACCAAAGAATAATAACTCTACCACAACAAAGAAATCAAGAAGGTCAACCGGAAGTGAAAGTGGTGAACCAACAGAAGTCAGAAGATCTTCCAGACTTTCGTCTAAACCAAAACCAGTCTACAACTATAGAGAACTTGAAAAGGTAGAAAAAGAATCTAGAAGAGTCATTGCACAAGAGAAAAAGCTAAAGAAGGAAGAACAAAGATTAAAATACTTTTCAAAGAGAACACTGAGGAAACATCGTGGTGAAGAGGAAGAAAGTGCTGAAGAAACTGATGAAGACACTTACGTTTCCGAATATAATGAAAATAATAAGAGAAGAAGCTCAAGAAATAAGAAGAAGATTGATTATGCAGGTTTGGAACATGGAGACTCAGAAAGTGAAGGTGAATTTGAAGAATTTGACCAGGTGACAGTAGTAGTGGAAGAATCTCCAAAAAAGAAAAAGAAAGTCACCAAAAAGAGTACGATTGCTTCTCCAGTATGCTCTTTTTCAAATTTTACAATATCAGATGAACATGCTGTTAGCTACACTGAAATTGGTGGAACAGTTGCTGAGACACCAAGCGATGAGAATATCACTCATGTCGTTACAAAGGTCTACAAGAGAACTCTCAAACTCATGTGTGGAATAATTAGAGGAGCTTACATAGTGTCGGAAGATTGGCTCCTGGATTCTTTAGAAAATGGATATTTTGTTGATGAGAAACCATATCTCATTAAGGCTGATGGTGTGAGTCTATTACAAGCAAGAAAACGTGCCTTAGCCCAACCAATATTTGCAGATCTCAAATTCTTTATTTGTGATGATGTACAAGCTCGTGATATTGTAACACAAATCATTGAAACAGGTTCAGGGTCGATTATCACTGCCATTGATGAAATGTTGGAAGAGGACTATGATTTTGAGAATTGCTATATTATATACGAAGAGGAAGAGACAAAAGACAAGTATCCAACACTACCAAACGAAGTTTTCAGGACAAAGGAATTTATCTTCACAGCTGCTGTGTCCCAAAAAATAGAAGATGTGTAGACAAGAGATGACATTTGACGACATCAAAATTAAAAAATGTCTCGTTTATTTCCTCTGGTTTTGTTATTGGTTTTAGCCATTCAGCAGATTTATTGCTTTAGAATCATACCTCTCACCACTACATCACCATGTACTGAAATGCAAAAGGAAAGAGTCATTCTCTCCACAGATAGCATGATAGCATTTTGTGTTAACAAACAAGGCTCTGAGTGTTCCACTATTAAATACCTGAATGGAAGAAAAGTGATGGTACACAGAGACCTCTCCGATTTGTTTCAATTTCAACTCGATAGGTACAATGAAATTCATCAGGAAACAATTATACCAATAGTGACACTTGTAACCTCAATCTATGTTGATGCCTTCTTTGGTCATCCAGCACTTAATTTTGACAGTTTTGTTGTTCCTTTAAGTACACTCCAAGATGTTCTTCTTCGAATGCCCTCTTTGGAGAATAGTGAAAGACTACTTTTGTGGAGTGACCTTAATTTCATTGATGAAATGAGCATGCCTATTCAAGTGGGCACTCTCAATGAAACTAGCAAGTTTGCACTAATTGAAGACACAATTTCTACTGAGTATTTTGGGCCTCTTCTTGAAAAATCAAAAAGAAAAACCACAATTGGATATAGAACCTTCAATGAGTTGATACTTTCCAATAGATTTGGACTTGGAAAATTAGATTTACTGAAACAAACATTTATCAAAAGATTATTCAATGGTTGTGATTTGAAAATTGAGGAAGTGGAAACGAGCAATTTCACAATTATCAAACAATTTGAATCTGTGAAGAATCTCAGTATGAACAATTTAATTGACTTGAATGTATTGTATTGCTTTGAAAAGTCAACTCTTTCATTCTATTCATGCAATGACGGTGTACCAGGTACAGTGATTGCCTATGAAATTGAGAAACTTCTCCAGATTACATTTGGATGTCTTCAGCTGTTACTATTGGCAGCAACATTTAACACCAAGTCAATCAAGCGCAGACTTTTAGTACCTTATTTGATTCCTCTTTGTTTGATTGTGGCTAGTATATTCTTCTCGATTTTCATGCAACAAGTTTCCAATACATTGAGGTCTATAGTAACCATTGGAATTACTGCTTTTGTAATTGGGATTTATGGTTCCACTCTTGTTAGATTCTACTATTTAAGGTATTTGTATCGATTTCTTAGCAATTCAACTGATAAGCAAGTGAAAATTCACAGAATTTTGAGTTCTGAATGGTTTGGGGTTTTGGCAACATTAGTATGCGCCATTCTTCATGTACTCTTTTGGTTGGCAATCCTCATACCCTATGCAGTTGTTAATGTCTACGAAAGCAATGTATTATTTGGAGTGAATGTCATTTACCTACTGCAAGGAATCATTGGATGCATTTTGGGTATTGTTTTCATGAGTATTGATATTTTTAACAATCGAAAACTAATTAAGGAAAAGGGACTATTACACTTTTTCACATTTGAAGATCCTTACTTCTTGAGATTGGACATCATTAGTTTTTTCATTATCCTTACAAGCCTAATTTTGATTATAATTTTCAACTTGATAGGTCAGGAATGGGCAGATTATTGTTTGGGCATATGTTCATTCATATCTTTTATTTTCATTTACTGTCTTGGAGGAATGACAGCCATCCTGATTGAATGCTGGAAATTCCTCAAAAGAAAGAGGCGGCCAATAGAATCTACCTCTCAAAAAATTCAAACAGATATTGAACTACATTTAAAGGATCAACACTTTGTTGAACTATTTAAAAGTTTCTGTGAAAAGGAATTTTCACTGGAGAACTTTCTCCTTTACGAACACATTTCTCAACTAAGGACGAGTACTCTCTCTTCTTCAGATAATAGAAGCACCAATTCCATGAACTCATCCTCACTAGATCGTTACATCTCAGCGGAGCAATTCTATCAGTTGTGGACTTTATTCTTCAAGCCATTAGCCAAGTATGAAGTTAATCTTCCAGGAAAAGTCAAGAAACAAATCGAAATAATTTACCACTCAAGAGATGGAACCCCACTAGAAACATTTGAGAATATCGTCCTGACCGAATTGTTATTCAATCTCAAAGATACCTATAGTCGACTTGTAGAGACGAGTGAATTTTCGAGATGGCAATTGGTAAATACCATTCAAACTCAACAGAATATCAAATAAAATGTCCTTATTACTCCTATCCCAACACTCCATCATGAATTTTCACACAAACTTTCACACTGTTAAATAAAATTCCATTACAAAAAAAATGAGCGATAAAGAATCCACACCAAGTCCATCACCATTATCATCAAATAATTCTCCACCTGTTGCCACAACAACTACCACAACAACAACATTACCAAGTGGTCCTAAACAAGATAATACCAAGAGTTTTCTTGTCCAATCATCACCACTTGTTTCCTTCATATCGGGAGCAGTTTATGGATGTACCTCCATTGCTGTAGGACAACCTCTCGATACAATTAAAACACTCATGCAATCTAGTGCTACTATTAATCAAAATAATGCAACAACATTGGGTGTGATTAAATCAATTTATAAGAAGAATGGTTTTATGGGATTTTATCGTGGATCTCTTCCACCTTTGTTTACTGCTTCAGTGTTGAGAAGTTTGCAATTTGGTGGATATGCAATGGCATTACAATATATTATGGAAAATAATGTGTTTTCTGATAAGGATTTCAGAAAGGAAAATTTACATGTTTTGGAGGAGAAACCATTTAGTTTGCATCCTGAAATGTTTGCTGCTGGCTGTTTTGGAGGTGCTGCTAGAGCCATTGTTGGTATGTTTCAATTTTCATGGTCATGTGTTTATTAATAATATTCGAATTATTTCCAAAACATTTTAATAGAAACCCCTGTCGAATATATGAAAGTCAGATTCCAAACTGAACAACCTTGGAAATTTACTGAATTATATCGTGGATTTACTGCAACACTGTTACGTAACATGTTCCTTTTGGGCAGTTTCTTTGTTTTTGTTGACTTTTTCACTCAAGAATATAGAAATTTACAAGTGAGACAACATTTGAAATCTCTTGCATCTGATGAAGAAAGAGAAAAGAGCAGAGGTCAATATTTCGATTTTGCAAAATTGAGTCCATTCTTTACAGGTGGTGTTTGTGCAACTTTGGCTTGGTGGTTAGTTTTCCCATTGGATGTTATTAAGAGTCAAATTCAAGCTATGAAACCTGATGAACAATTGGGCCTTATGCAAAGAATGAAACATGTTTCAAACACTTTGGGCTTCAGAGGATTTTTCAGAGGAATTGTACCTGCTAGTGCTAGATCCATGTTGGCAAATGGTGTTTCAATGATTGCCTTTGCTTATGTTTCATCTCATCTCATTCAAAAATTGGAAAAGAAGGAATAAATTTATTCCCAATAAGTCATAAAAGAATGAATTGAAATTACTGTTTGAGTTTCTTTTGAGCTGGCTGTTGTTCAAGTGTTTGCTGACAAGTACTGGAAGAACGTTTTGTAATCTTTTGCCATTTTCTTGAAACATGATCCATGCAAAAGTATATTGTTACAATTTCATCATTGAGCTCTTCTGAGTGAATTACATATTGTTCCTGGCAGTTTCGATTTTCTCCCATGAAAAATGTAAATATCTGTTTTCTTGTTTCCTGTGTGATTTGATTGCATCCCCTTAATAAATTATCCAGATAGTTGTTGACACGAGAATAATTTTCAGTATAATCATTTGTTAATACCAATTGAGGAGGTTGATAGGTTGAAAGTGAGGCTTGTTGTAAAGTTATTTGTTGCTGAAGTGAGTTAAGATATTTCAATACCTTTTGAACGTGAGATAAATTCTTCTTTAGTTCATTTTGAGGAGAGCTAATCTTGGTGATGGTTATTTTTCTATATTCCTTTCTAATATCAAGGAAAGAAGGGTTACAGAGCTTTTCAATATTCGAAATAACATGATCTCTCTGACCTTGTGTGTTTCTCATTTCAAAAGTTACTCTATTGGGATCTAACAAGTAGGTTCTCACAGACTCACAGGTGCTACACGGACTAGAACCGACAAACATTCCAGAATTCCTACAATTTGATTTTAAAGGTTCTATTTTCCAACTCCATGGCAACTGTTGGATATTTTGAATGTGAGTCGATACTATTCCTAATGCACCAGTTATGAGTAATGATAAAGAAGACCCATTCAATAGAGAAGCTCTAAAATTACTAGTTTCCAACCATTTAAGTAGTGGAATGAGCACAGATTCCACTCTATCAAATGTGTCGCATCTATTCAATATACTTGAGACTATTATGTTAAAATTATCAGGAATACACTCTCTACAAAACATGTATATAAATGAAATGCACATATTTGATGTTAGCTGTGGTTGAGAGGTAAATTCCATCCAAATTGAATTTCTCAAAATATCATATGCATATTTGCATTCCTCATTTGTGAAATTGTTTTCACAATAGGTTGCAATGACCATAGCTTGCTCATAAAACTTGTTGGTGAGCTCAGGAAGGCACACTTGCATCTTTTCTTGTAATAATTGCTTATTCACTTTTGAGGAGTTCTCAAAGAATATTCCATAACAATTAGTAAAACACGAAATATTATCCAATAATGATAGTAAAACATCTTCCAAATGTAGAGTATTGTGCAGTGAACAATAAGGAAGTAATAATTGAAAAACTGTCGCATCTGCCCTTTTCAAAATTGCTGAAATGGCATTTTCTGTGAATGGCATTTGTCTTTCAATCATGTATCTCAAAATGGTGTGAAGATAAGTATTAGGGAGGTGTTGAGTGGCCAATCTTTCAAAAATCTTATCAAAGAACTCTTTGATAAAAACATTTCCATTAACATCCTTGGAGAATTCATTGATAACAAACTGAACGTGGTCTATTCTGTCCTGTATTGTAGACTGGAACGCTTTTTGGACGAACTTTTCAATAAATTGATCCTTCAATTGGTTCATTGGGAAGATTCCAACAATGGCACTCCAACCAAAATCAGATAAACTTGGATGAGCATCAAGATAACATTTCAAAACCTCATAATTTCGAAGTTGAATTATATTCCTAACCATTAAATCTTCTGAAAGCTTATTTGCACATTTAGGTATAAATTGCAAAAGTTGAGTGAGTGCATTAGGTTTCAGACTTGTTGCTTCCATAAATAATTGTTGGCAAATGTAATCCACATCCTGGGTGTGAGCGTAATTGTTGAAGAGGGATGTAGCAAACCTCCTAGAAACAATAACTATGCATCCGTTTCTATACCACTTATCTAAATTGGTTCCCTCATTACCTGTGTGCTCAATTCGAGAATTTGCAAAGTGTTGATCCTCGAGTCTTTCGTATGGAATTATATTAGAAAGCATCATATTTGATGGCAAACTGGAAAATGAAGACCCACTAGTTGTTTTCACATTTTTCAAGTTATATCGAACAGTTGGTTCACATATTAGATCACTTCTGACCTCTATTTCTGTCTCAGAATCAGAACCACAATCATCACCATCTCCATAATAATCATAGTGATCTCCATCCAATTGTCCACTAACTTCTTTTTCAAATATTCCAATAAATAAATGGAATAATAAATGTTCTTGATTGAGTTCAGATAAGAATGTGTACAGCATTTGATCTTTCCCTTTCAGATTCGAAGCTGATAAACCTTCCATAGTATATTTGTGTTCTAGTAACCAAACAATGAAGGGAGGTTCGGTTTTTTCCCATCTTTCAGATAGGTTTATGAATGATTTCTCCAATTTACTCCTCATATTAAATGAGGGGATGGAATCCAAAGCCCCATTATAACAAACATTATAAATTAGACATAATCTGTATCCACTCGAAACTCTATTCACCTTATGTTCACAATCACAGAAAAATCCAGTGTATGAAACCTTATAACTTGAATTCTTTGAAAAATCATAGATTTTTTCATTCCCAGAATGTTTTACAATTAGCTCTCCACCAGAATACACTGAAGGAAGATGAATTACCAAAGTTGCAAACATACCACTCTCCTTCTCTGTATCTCTGTGATAATCAAAGTGTCCATCAGTTTCATAGAGAAGCAGTTTGTAAAGACTATGAGTAATTCGTTTGTGTTTTGGAATACCAAGTCCATTTCGTAACTCATTTTCAACAATATTTCCCACAAAACCATTCCATTTAGGATTAGAAATAATGAATTGGGATGGCTCAAGTTGCCAACTTTTTCTCACAGTTTCATCAATAAGTGTCAGCTCTCCCTTCCCATAAGGTGCCTTTGATGCCACTGAAATGATGTCTTGAGCTTGATTTAAATTAGTAATAGGGAGAGAGCAATGTTTCAATTCAACAGTTGCTCCACTTTCATTGGATGGTACACAAATTTGTAATCCAGGAAGTCCTGGAATATTCTCAACTTCGCCTCCACATGAAAATTCTCCAACACATACATCTGTTTCTGAGCTAGTCAATAAATCAGCCATTTCCTTTGTTGTTTCTGAATATCCAATAACCAACTCATCAGGAAGTATCAATGAGTGGCGTTGATATGGTATCGTGAACATAATTGGACTTGTGGGTTTAGGCCTATGAGAATTATCAAACACAAATGATGACTCAAAAGATTCAGACATTATATTCGGAAGAGGAAATTCCATTGGTTTGAGGGTAATCAGGTTGAAGGTGTTCGTAGATGATGACCCCTGACTATTATGACTAATTAAATTGTTCAATAATTGTGATGTTGAGAGAATGTCATTGGTACTACTACCAATAGTACTACTAATACCATCACCAGAATTAATGGTAGTTATATTAGGAGTAGTGGTATTTCCGAGTAGGTTATTAAATTGCATAATTAATAATTAAATTATTAAATAATATTAAATCATTGGATTATGTTCTAATTTCGGAACAGTTTTTCAAATTAATTGTGTTTATAAATCATCCAATTATAATTTATTCCTCAAGAGTTTTGCTCACACCAAGAGAGAGTGCAAACAAGAGCTATTAGTTGAATTTTTTTTGTCAAAACTATTCCACCAAATATTCGAATTTGCAAATGAAAGCCCATTTACTTCTAAAACGAGAAAAATTATGTGTGCTATCTCATCATCCCATACAGTACTTTCCCAAAATAACAACTTTCCAAATTTAATCAATTTTTAAAAAATCAAAAAAAAACTCCTCAATATAAATTCAAATCATCTCACACACAAGTGAAAAACTCTAAAGAAAAATGGCCTGGAGATGTTCTGGACAAAGTAATGCCGAACTGATTGCCAATCTGTTTAAATCCAATATCATTTCAAGTAATAGTGTCTCGAGGGCAATGTCTCGTACCGATCGTGCACTGTTTTGCAGGAGTGATCATCGAGATTATGCCTACTTGGATCAACCTCTTCCGATCGGAAATGATGTGACAATATCTGCTCCTCATATGCATGCCTATTGTTTGGAATTGTTGGAAGATCATTTGAAACCAGGAAATAGAGCAATGGATGTTGGAAGTGGTAGTGGCTATCTTGTTGCTACTATGGCTGAAATGATGGCTCCACAAGTTGAACATGTGGTTGAAGGAACTAAAATTGTTGGCATTGAATATTTGCAATCAATCTATTTATTTGGAAAGGAAAATATTGAAAAGGTTTGTTTGGTAATTATTTTGAATTTTGTAAATTAATTTTGAAAACAGTATCAAAAAACAAAGGATTTAATGAATCAAGGTATTATTGAAATGATTAAAGGAGATGGATGGAAAGGCTATGCTCAAGGAGGTCCATATCATGCTATTCATGTTGGAGCAGCTGCATCCACACTTCCTCATGCACTTGTTGAGCAATTGGCAAATGGTGGCAGATTGATCATTCCTGTTGGTGATATAGATCAACACTTGATGGTAATTGATAAGGATATCAATGGCAAAGTCACCCAAAAGAAAGTAATGGGAGTGAGATATGTTCCTCTTGTCAACCCAACAAATTGTAAATAATTGTAAAATATTTGTACAAAATTAAAATAATTTATAATAAATTAAAGTGTTATCTTCTTGGTGTTAAATCACTTAGAGCACGAGCAACAAGTGAATTTCTATTTTTACCATAAAGAGGATGGTTTTTCATGAGTAGTAATTGTTCCAAACGTTTCACTATCGTTTCAGCCTCTATGGTTGTCCTAGCTTCATAAAATAGGTTCTCATCATCGAATGACAAAACAAAACACTTTGGATTAGTTGAATCACATTCAATTGAACGTAAAGTGGTAATTGGTCTTGTTGGGTGTTTTGTTTTAGATGAATTCATCCAACGAGAAGTATTGGCTGGCTTTGAATTATAAATAAATTCTGAATCAAAACTGAGAATTCTCTCTTGTCTGACTCCAAACTTATTTGTCTTGGTAACATGGAAAACGTTATCAGTATTATCATAAGTCATGAATGGAAGGGCGTATATTTGTTTTGAAGGTGACCCAATCATATTGGGAGCGGTTGGAGATCCAGATATTTCACCTTTAGGTGTTGATTGATCTGTATCAGACTCGTATGCTGCTGTTCTTACAAGAACAACTCTTTCAATCATTGATCCTAAAGAATAAAGTGTCTTGTCTTTGTAATTTTTGCTAATTTCTTTCAGATTCTTGTCTTTTCCAATAGTATTGATCATGTATTTTTTAGGATCCAAAGAAAAACGTTGACAAAGTACTTTCTGTAAATCTTTGAGTAATAATTCTGGAGATACTGGAACAAGTTTGAAATAAGTGAGTTGGTAATTTCTGGAATTAATTGGGGATGTGAATGAATTGGTATTTGGAATGATGGTTGGTGTAGAACATGAATTTTTTGGTGGTGGAAGGAAAACTTGAAGTCTAATATCTTCTAAATTGAATTTTGTAAAAACTTCATCTCCTCCAAACTTGATATTTAACTCTCTCCTATTTTTAAGATTGGAAGATGAATCATCTTCAGCTCCACTATTTCCACTGGACATTGGTTGAAAATTCCTATCAAGTACAAGTGTTAATTTTACATTACCCAACTGTTCAATCATTGTCTTTTCCTTGTTGAGTGGAGGCCAACTTGTATCAGGTTGACCATCTTCTTCTGCAACTCGTAATTGATAAGCTCTATCGTCAATAGCAATAGGTTCTAGATCAGTTTCTCTTTTATACAGTTCCAGTGCTTTACGAATCAAATCTGTGGCAGTAAAGTTTAGAGATGTCATTGAACTCACAGTTGGAATGGGCACATTAACTTTGTGAACACCTCCTCGTTTGTGTGGCACAAATGTAGCAATATATCGAACAGATTGATTTGCTTGTTTAAAATTACTTGAATTATCATGTAAAAGACTACCTCCAATAGCAGGATTTCTTCTTGGTCTCAAATCCATCGACAAGGATGAATCTACTGTCGTTTTTGTTGGTATCATCTTGTTAACACCACCAAGTGTAACTTTTTGAAAGATGGAATCTTGTACAGGTGGGTTGACTGGTTGTTGATTTGAAGAAGTATTTGATTGTTCTACCTGTCTTGTATCTTGCTCGGGTGTTATTGGATTATTTTCCTCTTCACTAACACCATCATCACCTTGATCTCCATTATTTCTTCTTGGTGTTGTTGTGCCATTGCGAGGAGTTGTTGCTCCTCTTGGTGTTGTTACATTGCCTCGAGGAGTTGTGTTACTTGATGAATTCATTGCTGGCATGTTTTGAAGAGGAAGTTGGAGATTAAATTTACCAGGTGATGCAACACCATTCTGTTTTTGTTGTTGTTCTACATGTCTTTTGTGTTCAATAAATAATAATTCATAATCTTTTAGATCAAAAGTATCGGGTGGTGTAAATGATGTTGATAATCCTGTATTTCTATTATATCCTCCTTGTTGTTGGGCGCCATATGGATCATGATCTGCTCCTGTTGTTGTACTGGAGAAACTTCTTGTTCGAAAGTGTCCAGGATTATTTGAAGATGCTGATCGTTGAATGAGAGGTTGATTGGCTCCATTTGTATTGGTTCTTACGAGAGGAAATTGTGCTCCATTTCTTGGTGGTGGTTGAGGAGGTTGAAAAGATGGATTTGTTGTTGTTGATGTAGATTGTATTTTGAAGGAAGAACTCGTTGATTTTAAAGTACTATTCATCAAACTGTTACCATTACTCACTCCACCCGAAGAGTTATTGTTCAGTAACATTTGATCGTGTATTCGAGGAAGTGTTGTCCTCTTTGTCTCCTTGAAGTTTGGCTTTTTAAAGTGGAGCATTTTATTCAGAATGTTGCTGTGATGGGATGAGAAGATTGAAGTAGTTTATTGCTGATGGAGGAAATGTTCGTCTCCTCTTGTTCTTTGCAATGATGAAGGAAATAAAATGGAAAGGTTGTAGACGTTGTTGTTGTGGCGAGAAGATGTTATTATTATCTCTCTACAGAGTCTATTTTTTAATTATTAATAATTGTTTTAAATAATACTTTTCAATTGTCTGGAACTTGTGATTGATTTTTCTAAATTGAAGACAACGACTAGTTACATGTCGATACTACTTTTGATGAAGAGATGCTTATTCTTTGAGTTTGGAACTTTGTTTCTTTTGTAGATTAGTTGACAAATAGGGGAGTAGAGATACTTGATAATAGGTAAGGAAAGTTAATAGGTAAATTCAATACAATAATCGACCAAAACGAAAGCAATGCTTGATATTCCAAATTAAAATATTTTGATAAGGTGCTCAACTTAATGAACTACTTCATTCAATAAAACTCAACTGTGCAAGCAAAATTCAAATAATGACTTTTAGGTGTGCACTTTATTCAAAAGTACAATTTCTATTCAATAATATAGTATTTGTAATGGTATTACAAAATATAAATCAAATTGAATCAAATTGGAGTTATTGCATAATGTTAATTTACAAATTCTTAGAATTATTTACAAGGAAAATTAGAGAATGACACATCTGTGGTCATTCACACTCAACACTTCTATTTTACAAACAATACCAGATCTTGCAGGTACATATGGAGGAGCTCCTTTTTCATAATCTTTGAATAAATTGTATTTCTAATTTCCAATACTTTATAATAAACTTACAAGCTTCTTGATAGGGAATAACCAGTTCGGCTGTTGTTCCTTCTTTGAGTTTTCCAGATAAAAAGGCTTTCTCCCAACCGTCTATCACTTTACGAGCTCCTGGATCAAGTTTAAATGTATATGGCTTTTTAATTAGCCAAGTATCATCAAAATCGTGATGTTGTCCTTGTACTCGCTATTGTAGTATGAAATATCATGATCATCACACCATTCCGAAATTAACAAAAATGTTTAATCATCTTCTTACCATTTTATAGTGTAGGGTGATATAATCGCCCTGCTTTGGTGTCTTTCCACGACCCTCCTTCATGATATTGATTTGGGTCTCGTTATTTGGATCGGCAGCATCACTCAAAAATAGTGCCATTTTTTTATCTTTGAACATGAAATTTAAAAGAACCAAGTTCATAGTGCATTAATAAAATAATTAACATTATTCAAGCAAGAACAAAGTCATACAATAATTATAGTAAATTTCCTTGTTATATAAAACTAGTTTTCATCAATAAATGTAAGTTGAGGTGGCCGAGTGGTTAAGGCGCCAGCCTGCTAAGTTGGTGGAGTAATCCGCGTGGGTTCGAATCCCATCCTCAACGTTTTTTTACCAATCCATTTTTTGTTTGTCACAGCAAAATTTTGCTTTTCCTTTAGTTCACAACCAGAGAGTTACAAAGAATGATACAATTTATTTAATCATCAAAATCATTATTTACACTACTCAAGCTTCTACTAGTATTGATTGCATTATCCACTTTAGTACTATTTGAAGAATTGAGTTTTTCTTGTAGATATTCATCGTAGGTGAGTGAGGCTTTGGATGATTGATATCTTTCAGAATCGATTATCTCAAGTAATGAATCAGTTATTTTACCTCTATAGCCAGTTTTTCTGATGAGTGAGTGAATAGTCTCTTCTTGATTCCATTCTTGCTCCTTGGAAACTTCAGGAAGATAGGTCTAAAATCAAAATTAGGTTGACCAAAAAATCAGTTAAACTTACACCACTATAACTCA
>NW_003163311.1:257444-266452 GCF_000004985.1 Naegleria gruberi
TCAAAACAATGCTCACACATATCAGTGGAGGCTCTATTTTGTTCTGCCATTCTCTATATTCCTGTTCTGTACTAGTATTATCAGCAATATATACTACAATTCTACAATCCAATCTTTGGAAAAACAATTCAAACCCTTCACTATGAAACAAAAGCCTGAAAATTTGCAATAATTAAATTCTCTCCTTGTTTTTCTAACTTGTTCTATTTTTGTTTTTTTGAAAACGTTGAGGAATTTGAAAAAGGGATGATAAACTGTTTCGGTACTAAATTCAATCAACGTATTGTTGTTTTATTCAGTTTATTGAGTTTATTGTTCTGTGGTGGTGGTGGTAGTAGAGGCAGACGCGTTGTTGTCATTATTCTTATTGTAAAGTTGATAATAATTGGTGTAGGATGGATAATTCATTTCAATTCTCTTTTGACAACCTTTAGCTGTTGTTTGGTGGAATTCTTTAGGGAGGAAGGTGAGTGCCCAATCATAAATAACATTGGGAATGAGGCCTCCAGGTGTAACCTGTGTGACACACCAAAATTCACATCTCTTTTTTATAATGATTATTGTAAAATATTGTAAATTATTGTCAGCTTACATTTTCATCTATTGGGCTAACTTTCATACCCAAAAATAAAACAGTGGTTCTAACATATTCTGATTTAGTTTCCTTTGGGAATGAATCTGCACTCTTACCAATCATCAAGTAGGTATTAGTTTTTTCATCGTATTTCTCTGCATTGACTGTCATTAAATCACGTGAGCTCACAATTAAATTCCCCTTCTTGACTAAATATTCCAAAACTTGATTTTGTGGCTAAATTATTTCCAATTATTATTATTATTAATATTATTTCACAAAATAATTACCTTTCCAGGAATGTTAAAAATTTGTACAATTTCTCTTCCAGCTTCTCTGTTGTCCCACAAATAACGAAAATCATACGCTCTCAAAACATCATAAAACACTTGAATTGGATAATTAACAATCATCTTGTACTTGTGTCTGACTGTTAAATGAGAATGTTCTTCACTAATGGTTTTAGATCCTCCTTCACCATTTAATTTCTTCCACATGATTCTATCCTCTTCCTCGAATAATAATTTATAGTCACCATCCTTATCCTCAATTTCACTCTCTAATTTATCAAAATCCGAAAATTCCTATTTCCACAATTTTTCCTTGGTCAAGCATTAATTTCCATCACACAAAACATACCACAAGAGGAAATTTATATTGTTCAAATTTTTCAAAGCTATCGGAAACTATCTCTTCAAGCTTTGGTTTGATGAAGAGTGATTGTGCAGGTGTCGACGAGAACCATCCAGCCATTTTTTATTGTTGTGTGTTGCAATAATTTGGAAGGTGTTGGAGGCATAGGCGGAATACTGAACTCCGCTGTACTTACTGATTTCTCGTCCCCAAGCAGGGCAAGACAATTAGTAATAGAGAGAGCTTATAAATTCCACATTGGACGATGATTTGGTTCTTTGAGGGATGGTACTGCTACGAGTTCATTATTGTTTTCCTTCACTTCAACAATTACATTGGACATTTCATCCATTTCATCAAAGATTAAATGTTCGAGTGATCTGAATGGTTTAACCCAGCCCTTTATCTGGGAAGCTCTCATTCTCTCATCTTTGCATCTGTAGGTGACAATATTGAAATTGGATCTTTTCCAATAGGGAGCTAATTTAGCTTCCTCTTCATTGTCATTCTCAAAGAACGTTTCATTAATTCTCGAGAGGAAACCCTCATGGGAGTCATGTTGACTTGCTGATGGTGGGGGTGTAATTAATTCTCTACCAACTGTTTGATTAATCATATCAGTACTCTTCTTTTTGAAATCAGTCCACTTTTCCCATAATTCTTGCTTGTTAAGAATAACTTTGGTGTATAATTTGATGCTCGCGTATTTAGGCCACATTGTTGAGCTATTTAAAATATGAGCTATTTTCAAACCATTTGATGTCCAATAGGCACAATTTCCTCTTTCTGCAATTCCAGAAAACCATGAAAAGCCCTTAAATAAGTTATAAATTGGTCCATTAACCATACTATATTTGGCCATATTCAAATCACCCAATTTTTGAGTTTCCACAAAATATTCATGCATTTGTTTAATGTATTCTTCTGGCCATTCCTCAAATCTGAAAGAAATCATTGTTCTCGAATAAATTCCACCTTGTTCATTACCATCATCCACTGTACATTTACTGCATGTTTAATTCACAACATGTCAACCAATATATAATTATTCCATTAAACATACCTCGGATGTCCAAACAAATAATCATCAGCAGGTATAAAATTCACCATTCTATGACCTGGTTTTCCAACAACTATTACAAAGATGACAAAATATTCAGAATAATATTTCAACAATTAAAATACCTACTATTCATCACTATTGATTTTCCATCTTCTGGATTAGTATATCGAATAGCAGAGTGACCATACGGATTCACTGATGAATCCGAACTAAATATCCTCGTCGTTAACAATGAAGGAGTCACATAAATATATTCAAAAGCAGGAGCCTTCTTCTTCCCCAGCAGAGAATCAATCTCTGTTAATGCTGTTTCTTTATTAATCACCTCCCTCATATCTTGATGCTGAATTGCTTTAGAAAAACATTGTTTCTTCATCATTGCTCTTGAAAAAGGATAATCATTATTCTTGTTGATTAATAATTTCCGAGATAAAGTAAAAGCTGTAGTAGTTGTACTAAAACGCGATAATGATCTCAACATTTTTTTGATTGAATTTCTTTCAGTAAAAGGCAAGGAATAGATTCAATCAAATTCATGTAGTTGCTACTGTGAACTTTCTATGCCATCAGATTGTTAATTGTCAGTAATTGGTGGAAATAAGTGATTACAAAATATTTTAAACCAATTCGAATATTAGAAAAAACATGTCAAAGAGACCAGCCGAATCTTCTTCCGAAGATGAAGAAGAAGATTACTCATCAGAGGAGGAGAATGTACAAGAATCGTCATCAATTAAAACTAAACCAATTCAAGTAAATCCACTCCATGCCGATAAGATTGTTCGACAAATATTGATTAAACCCAAATGGCATGCCAAGATTGACAATAAGAGAATTATTAAAAAGTGGAGAGACGAATGTACCAAACAAGGTATATCAAACTCTAGTTTTGATGTTGGAATTGATATCTTACGTGATATCAAAGCAATTTCCCACTCTGTTCACTATTGTTGTGGATATTGTGGTGCTCAACCAAAGAAGAAACTATTCTCTGATCCCGATAGTGATGCAGAAGAATTGAATGAAGATGAAGAACTTTTCGATGGAACTCTTGAAGATAAGAAACCGAGTAAAAAGAAGAAAAAAGTAATGAGGATTTCATATTCGGACGATGAGGAGTATAATGATGATGATGGTGAAAGAAGATCATATAGGAGGTCAACCAAGTTTTGTCTTTGTCCATGTGCTCATTGTGCATTTAAGGAACAGAAAGTTGGACCAGATGTATGTGTTGAGAAGGAAGATTGGATTCCAGAAGAGTTGACTGAAAGATTGAAGAAACATTTGAATTCTTTGGTGGAGAGTACACCTAAGGAGGAATGGGATTGGCATCCTGGTTCAAATCAACAAGTTCTCGATATTATCCATCCTTCATTGTATTGCTATTCGAAAGAGCATAGTATTTTGAAAGGGGATACGAAAAAAAAGTTGGTAAAGAATATGAAACAGATTAACACTCAATGGCTACCAACAGATTTTGAAGTTGACAAACAAGGAAATGTCAAACCACTTTCCTATATCAATAACATTAATCCAACATCACAGAAAGAATTACAAGATACTATTTGTGAGGTCTTGTCACATTTAACTCAACCAGTCAAGAAATTTGTCAAGTTCAAAAAGAAGGTTCAAGTAATTGTCAAGGCAGCAAATGTAATTGTCACTCCAGAACAAGGTTTCTATCCAGGTGGTACTTGGCACTCAGAAGGGGATACTGAGAATATTGTAGCTACTGCCATCTTTTATTATGAATGTCAAAATGTGAAGGAAAGTGTTTTGGAATTTAGATCTTCATTGGATGAGGAAAGTTTTTTTGGTATTGAGCAAGATAATGTAAAACAAGCTTGGGACAGATGTAATGTAAGTTACCTTAATTCAATATTCATCAATTAATTTCTCAAATTTCTTTGAAAGATTCATGATCGTGATAAATTATTCACAATTTTGGGAAATGTCAAAACCACAGAAGGAAAATGCATCTTCTTCCCAAATACCCATCAACACAGAGTTAGACATTTCTTCCCAAAGGATCCAACTGAGGTTGCCACCAGAAAAATTCTTGTCTTTTTCTTTGTTGATCCAGAAAAGCCAATTGTTTCAACTTCAAACATTGATAATCAGAGGAGAGATGCTGCCATTTCGAATGCATTCCCTCTCGTTAAAAAGTTACCTTATCCAATTCTTATTAAGGAGATTATTCCATTCCTTCCTTTGATGAGTAAGGCACAAGCCGAAGAGGTTCGTGAGCAATTGATGGAGAGTAGAAAGTACAAAAGGGATGAACAAAATGAATTATACGAAAGAGAATTCTCATTATGTGAACATTAAATTCTACCAAATTATTGAAATTTATTCCTGGTTATTATTAATATTAATATTAAAAATTACTAGAATGAAGTTGATGAACTCAACGCAATCACAATATTAATAAAACAATTAAAAAAAATGATTAGAAGAAGAGTTTCGGATCAATCTTCATCATCTTCGGGTGCTTCTCCTTCATCATCAAAAACAAGACAACACCAACTATTAAATAATATAACTCTACCAAATACTAATACTAGCAATAGTGTACTACCATCAACATCAGCATCTGTTGGATCGACTGCGGAATCGACTGCTAAAATTAATGAAAAAACAAAATATGAATTGAGTACATTGCTACATAAACATTGCTCAAAGGATGCTGATGCCTATGTTGAGGATGCAATTTTACATAAATTTAAATCAATACTAAAGCAAGGAGATGTCTATGTTGAGACTGCTTATCATCAATTGATAAAATCGATATTGACAAAGAAGAATTCCACCATTCGATATTTTGCATTGACTTTTATTCATGAAGCAATGAGAAGTAAACGATTTAGAACACTTCTGGCTCAGGATTTTAAGGAATTTATTATATTGACAGTGGCAGGTAGTCCAGCAAGTAGGACGGATGCTGCCACTTCGAACGTTAGTAGTGGTAAAGATAATGCATTCCTAACGAGGAAAAATTCAAAATATAGTGCTATTTGTGTGCCTGATGTGTTGCCTCCACCTGAGAAATCTGCAATGAAATTGAGAGCAAAGGCATTGGAATATATTGAAAATTGGAGTGAAACATATGGTCAATTGTATCCATCTTTTCAAAAAGGATATGAGTATATTGAAAAGAAATTGAGATTTCAATTTCCTAAACTGAGAGAACATCATCTCAATCAAGTTCAAATTCGAAATGAAAGACAAAGACATAGACAAACTATTTTATTGGGAAAATTTAAGAATATTAAGGATAATGATTTTGAAAAGATGGCCCACATTGAAGTGTGTCTGAGACAACTCGAGGTTTGTCTCGAACAGATTATTCCATCATTTGAAGAAATGATGAAAATTGCAATTAGAGAGGACGAATCAGTCAATCCACCTGTCACTATTGATCCAAACTTTAATTATATTGAAACTATAAATTCAACCTCTGATGAGAATATAACCGAGCAAAATAATGTACAAAACGATAATTATAATGTAAATATGGATAACTATGAAATAACTGCGGAGGAAAATGAAGAGGATGAATGGGAAGAGGTAACAGGTTATCAAGAGGAAGAGGATGAAAACTCTGTGCCTCTAGACATTGATGACATGATGAAAGATGTTGGTATCTTCTCGAATGATTATGAGATTACAATTGATTTGAAAGATATTTTCCAAGACCAGGAAACTATTGACAATACCACACTCTTTGAAATTTGTAAGGAAAATTTACGTACACTGAGGAAGACATACTTTCCTCAAATTAAGGAATGGATGAGAATAATGACTGCTATTAAAAGAACCAGGTGATATTTTCTCAATGTATTGACATGAAAACAAGATTACTACTGTATTTGACAAGTGTGAAAAACTCAAAATTGAAAACTTTGAGGCAATAGAAAAGACCAAATCAATGGAAAAGCAAATTGAAGCAGCAAGGAAAATTGAAGAGGAAATTATTGAGGATTTGATTCTTAAAAGAAAACGAAACAATACTGACTCTAGTAAAAATAAAAAGCAAAAGATGAAATAATTTATGATTGTTGGGTAGTTGTTTGTTGTTCAGTTGTTGTGGATGGAGTTGAAGAAACAAAGAATGATTTGATAAGGGCAGCAAAATTGTTGGCCATGTCATCACTTGGGAATTGAGCAAAACCGTGGACAACCTTTGGAGTTCTGAAATGTTTGAGTGTAGATGTACCATTAGAAGCTTCAGTAACAACACGAGCAAATTCAGCAGCTTCATCTCTCAAAATGTCATATTCAGCAGTAATGACGAAACCTCCAGGAAGCTTTGAGTAAACCTTAGCTCTAGCATCAGGATCACGAGTATCCAATGCACTCATAACTGAAAAGTATGGATTGGCAGCAGCTTCTTCATCTGAAACTTGGGTTCCAAGAAGATATCTCCAAAACTTCTCAAGAACTGGACTATCCAAAACAAATCCAAAATCTCCAAATAATTTGTAAGATTCAAACTTGGTTCTATTAGCAGGATAATAGTGAAGAGCTGGATAGAAGAGAGCTTGTTGATGAATTTTTGGAATTTGTTCCTTCTTGACAATTTCCTGATCTGCCATCAATAACCTAACAAGGGCATGTGAAGTAATATGACCACCAGCAGAGTCACCAGAAACAGTGAGTTGATTAAGATTGGCATTATACTTTTCATCCCTCAAATTCTTTCCAACCCAAGTCAATGCATTCAATAAATCATTCAAACAAGCTGGGAAAACATTTTCTGGAGCTTTTCTATATCCAACACTGACAACTACAAATCCCTTCTCTGACATTTTTCTACAGAATGAATCATAAACGTCAATATGATTTAAAACCCATCCACCACCATGAGTATAAACTAATACTGGATATCCACCTGGACGATGTTGTTTTGGTGTGTAAATTCTCAATAAATATTGTGCCATATCACTTGTTGAATCCATCTCTTTCAAATACAATTCCGATGATGAAATATTATATTGAATTTGATGAGTAGTTTTTTGCAATAAACTAGATTCCATAGTAGTATTTCTAACCTTGTACAATTCCTGTCTGAATTTTACAATATCTGCAAATCTAACAGATAATTTAAATACCATACTCTTATAATATAATTGGAATGATAAATCAGGAAATAAAATCAACGGATACAATGCATAGGCAACAAGCACCAACAAGAGTGCCAAAATTCCGAATGCCACCTTCATGATAATTCTAATGCTGCTGACCACTAAAACAAAAACACAAACTCCTGGTGTGCAAAGCTGCTGATCTTTATATTTTTTTTTTAAAGCGAAAGAGCGAAAACCAAGCGAAAATTTATTATTATTCCCTTGCTCAATGCTCAATAAGAATTTCAATGGTTCAATTATTTGGAAATAGAAGGTCAGATTTACATATTGAGGTGATTTTTGTGGAGTAAGGTGGGTGGTGTTCAATATTTTTTGAAGGTTAATTGGCGAAGTATCATCATGATGTTGGGACTTGAGATTTTCTTGGTGGAAATTTAGTACATTAAGCGAGTTATCATTGTATCGAGATTGTTTGCAGCCTCTGTGAAATCTATCTCTTCCATTCCTTGCTGAGTGTATTGCCAGAGGTGAATCTTTCTTTTGAAATTGGAGGTGAAGATAGAATGAAAATCTTGTAATGTCTTAGTGATTGAAGCAGAGTTGACGAGGTGAGACATTTTCAAAGTGTCAGATTAGAATACTATTTGAGGGAATTGTAATTTTGTTACTATAATCGCCTCCTTTCAACTGAAGAGTTGGTCCCAATGCAGAAAGAGATCCATATGAATGAACTGACGTAAAGCATGCCTTTGGCTTCTGAATACTATCTAGAGTAGAAATTGTTTGGTTTAAATATTTCACTTGGCAAATCATTCATCAGAGGATAGTCAAACTCTGAACATCCCATTTGAATAATGCACATCATCTGGAACTAGATTATTCCACATTTTCCTCAAATTTCCACGTGCAAATTCACCAGGAAATCGTAAAAAGCTGTTATTTTGTTCCCTAAGCCTTTTCACCAAGTTTTCATTACCAATACACCAATCTACCATCACACTCCTCGACTTGAAACTCTGTGAATTGTCTTGATAAAAGTAAACATTCGGATCACCTTTTGGCTCATCCTCGGAGAGGGTTTGTTCTTCATAAATATTCTCGATAAAATCTCTTCCAATTCTTGTTCCTCCAATTCCATTTTGTTTTTGAAATATTTATTAATATTTTTACAATAATTTCAAATGTTTTGTAACAGTATCAATTAATTCTACAGGAGCTGGACCAATTCCAAGTACTGTTTTCGATCCAGCTTCAATTTGAGTTCTTCCAGCATCAACAACAAGATAACAATTCAAACGTTGTTGTAAACATTTTTGAAATAAATTATCCAATTCCTTATCACTATCTGCTTTAAGACAAATCTTAGCTTCAGCTGTTACTTCCCAGTCATGTAAATATTGTTTCCATTGTTGCATATCTTGGTTGGTGATTTGTGTTGGCTCTGAATTTGATGATGAAAATAATAATTGAGTTTGAGCAAAATAGGAGGTGTTTTCATAGAGAATATTTCTATAGAGACCGACAGCTGCATGACAACATTGAGCAGCAATCTTTCCTTTACCCATATTCAAATCATTTCTAACAACAAATACCATCTTGTAAGCCTTTGATGTCGGGAATGATTTCATCAAATATTCTTGATATTTTTGAT
>NW_003163311.1:266943-309327 GCF_000004985.1 Naegleria gruberi
TGTGTTCTTGTGATGACATTTTTTAATGAGTTGGAATTATTTTGAAAATAATCACATGAGGAATAAATTGCAGAATTGAACATCAATCTCGAGCCAATAAATTCACAAACAATTAAGAACTCTCCAATTAGACTTTAGATAGTTAAGGGATTGTTGACGGAAGAGAATTTCATGTTTTATAGTTAGTATTTATAGAAATTAATAACAATAATAATTTGTACTTCACAACAGGAAAGTTGAAGAAACAATAATTTTCAAGTGGAAACTTTACAATTTCTTTCATCAAGAGGATTATCCAATCAATCAATTATTGAAATAAAAAAAAATTCAAATCACCCAGATCTTCTTTGAACATGGCCAGAACCAAGCAAACAGCGAGAAAATCGACGGGTGGCAAAGCTCCAAGAAAACAATTGGCTTACAAAGCTAGAAAAGCAAACAGACCTTTCCCTTCCCGTTCGTTGGCAGGTCCTTTTTCTGATGAGGAAAAAGCAATTTTTGTGAATGGTTTGAAAAGAGCCTTCGATGGAAGTGAAGAATCATCAAAATTTGATGTAAATACCTATGAAGGAGCTTCACAATTAGTCAAATTTTGGATTTTCCAAGATCAAAAAAGAAGAAAATTGAAACCAATGGTAGAGGAAGCTAAATGGAATGGCAGCTTTGAATTGCTTCACAATCTTCCTATGGATATCAAGTATGAAATTATTGATTTTATTCCAACCTTTTCCTTGAGAGATTTTTACAAAATCAAGTTAGACGAATTCACTGAACAGATGAAGCTGGCACAAGTTGAAGATATTTCTAAAATTGTATGCAAAGGACTGAATTTGTTTGAAACCTTTACAAAGAGATCTTTTCAAAATTTGTACTATTCAGATCCTCTCTATAGAAACTATTACAAGAAGAGACTAATTAACAGAGAATATGCATTAAGAATGAAACAAAGGATATTGAAGTTGGATGAGTTTGATATTACAGATATTGATTATGATATTGGTTCTGTAAAGAAAGACAAACTATTGCACTTCTTTTCGTTGGTTAAGGAGATGAATGAAATTGACACTGTTGACTTTAATGATGTGGTCATTCACAGAAATATTGAAAAAATCAAGTCATTGGTAAATGGAACCACCACAAAAAGAAATGAAGATGATTACGAGTCACCTTGTGAAGAACCAATGGATGATACTGATTCAATTAGTAATGAGCCTAATGTAACTGTATCATTTGATGAAATGGAGCTACTTTCTGAGGAAGAAATGAAAAAGTTAGAATCAAAATCTATTGCCATACTGCAGGAATCAGAAAGAGGATATTATAATACTCGTAATTACAATAAGTTTAACAAGCAAGATAGTAAATCTTTTAGAAAGCAAGCGATGTATTCGTATGCTATACCATTGGAACTAATAGGAACTGGTGCTATTCCACAAGAACAAAATTTTACTCGTGCCTTTTCTCACGAAGAGATTATGGAAAGGCTTAAGGAGTTTATTGGAATTAATTCATCCATTAAGAAACTTTCTGTCAGAGGTCTAGATGTCGGCTTTACAAACACTGCCATGGACATCTGTAAAGGAATAACAGATCTTTCAATACTTTTATGTGAGTACGTGGATTATTTTGAGTGCTTTAAAGAAGTCCTACCAAATCTCAACAAGCTGACTATTAATGGAGTTTCTTCTCATTACTCAATTAGTTTTATGGAAAGCTTTATGATTGAGGAATATATTCAACCTAACTGTGTTGTTGATTTAGGGTTTGCTACAGGCACTGACACATATTTCTCGGATTTTTTAAATCGTTATGTTGAAGATCAAAACGGTAACAAGACTCCATTGAAAATTACCTCAAAACTACTCTCAACTGAAAACGTAACCGAATATGCCGACTTTTTATTGAGGTTTATAGAAGGAGTATCTTTCGGCCAATTGTTTTCTGATTTTGATATGAAAAAGAAATTGGTAGATTACTTGGTAATTGAAGTTGGCATTCCAATTGAATGGCTTACGCTTACCACAAGTGGAGATACTATAATTACAGAATACTTAGCTTATCTTTCAAATGTTTATCAAAATGGGGCAATTAATTGTCCAAGCTCTATTATGTTACGAGCAGGCTTGATTCCAAATAATATAGCCAATGAATTGGTTTTTTCTAAATATGAATGGGATGTTGTTGAGTTATGTTTAGATTATTTAAAAAAGAGAGATGATATTGATGACTTTGTTTTGACCCTTAGAAATTTGCTCGTTTTCTATGTGTGTGATAGAAGTGATTCTCCACTCTTTGAACTATATTGTTACATTAAGAAGAATATTCCAGAAAGTCAATTCAAAGAAATTTTAAAGCCTATCAAATGTATCATTCCAGAAGGCTACAAAGAAAAGAACAATGAAACCTTGCATACAGTTTCTATTCCCATCATTTGCTTCCCATTCTCAAATTACCAATTCGCTAAAGCTATCGTGGATGATATGACAGACGAAGATTTGAAATTTGTTAATGAGCTTGGTGACTCATGTCTGCACATTTATTCTAGACATGACCATAGTATTTGGAGTAGAATAGTTGAAAGAGTACCAGAGGTAGTCAAACTCAGCAACCCTGAGGGAGTAACACCTTTACATATTCATACTACCAATATCCAGTCATACATATTTGTATTAGACTTGTTGACAAGATTTGGTGCTGACCCAAATGCAAAAGATATTGAAGGAAGAAAAGCTATTGGTGAATTTTTTATATTTGAGAATGGTATTTTGAAAGTTAACAACAGATCAATGGAATATTAGTAATTTTTCAACCCAAAAAGAAGCTTCTTATAATAAACTTACCGTAACAATTCTCACGTTGAATTGGAAAGATTACAAAGTGATAACAATTTATTATACAATAACAGGAGGAAGTCTCTCTCTTGAAATTGGACGAGACAGAGCTCGCTTCTCTGCCTCATATTCTTCTATTTTCTCTCTAAGGGATTGAATCTTGTGTCGTTGCATTTCGATTTCCTTCAAAGCTTGTTCTAATGATGTAATACCACCAAGGTCCTTTAGTTCCAAAGATGATGAAGTTATATCGGTGCTCTTCTTTCCAATCTTGGACTCGAGCTCCTTGTCTTTAAGTTTTTGCTTTAGAGATCTAACTTCCTTTCTCAGGTCATTAATTTCCTTGATGAGGACAACATTTTCATTCATGATTCTCTTATTATCTGACTTGGAGGTTTCTGTTGCTTTAACAAGCTTCTTCTTGAGTGATTCGACTGTTTTTTCGAGGTAGGATCTTTGTCTTTCATATTCCTTTTGAATGTCAAAGTCCATTTCTTGAGTAGTAATCTTTTCAGAGACGTAGGTTTGGTAAAGCTTGGTAACCTCTTCTTTAAGCTCCTTTGGCTCTTGAATTAATTGTGCAACCTTGTAAATATCTGCACGAATTCTCTTCAATAGAGTGTCATTATCTTTGACTTTAAAGTTCAGTCTTTGAATTTCCTTGACTCTTCCATCAATCTTGAGTTCGAGATCCTTGATTGAGAGAATTAATCTATCATTCTTCTCCTTAGCCTTTTCCAATTCTTTTCTCATCTTCTTGGATTGCTTTCTTAAACTGGTAATTTCTTCCTTACTTGGTTTGATTTGTTCTTGGAGAGTTGAAATCTTGTATTCTAAAACAAATCTGAATTTTTCAAGTTCTTGGTTTTGTCTCTTCAACTTGAAAATTCTCTTTTCCTTGTCAATAATGGTTTCTTCTCTTTCCTTATTTTCCTCACTCATCTTTTGAATATCCTCTTGATATTGCTTATTGAGATTTTCTGCTCTTTGCTTCTTTTCTTCCAACTTTTCAATAAGTTCTAGTTTTTGTTTCAAAGTCTTTTGTAAGGCAATAAATCTGTCATTCCACTTGTTAGCTTCACTCTTGGCTTCATTGTAGCTGTCGTTCATCTTTAACAACTTCTTTTCATACATTTCTTTCAAGATCTTGATTTCCTTATCTTGATCCTCTTCCATTTGATTTTTAATTTCGGAAAATTTCTTGTCCAACTCGACCTTCTCATCTTGTAATGTAACAATAGATCCATCTTTTCTCTTAATTTCATCTTCATATTCTTCCGTAATATCTGTGAGCTCTCTCATGTGCATTTCCTCCTTATTCTTGGAATCATCTAGGATTTGCTTCTTCTCCTTCTCTCTGTCTCTGTTGAGTTCGGAAATTTGTTCAAGAGAATTGTGCAATCTCTCGTTAAAGTCTTGTTCCAGAGCTTTGATTTTTTCTCTGTGTTTTTCTATCAACTCATCGATTTTCTTCTCGTACTCATCTGTTACACTTTTCTTCTCTTGCAAAATACTTTGAATTTCCTCTTGTTTCTTTGTAAGTTCAAGATTGAAGCTTTTTGCTTGTTCTCTGAGAGCATTATTGAATTCAATTTCCTTTTTCTTTTGCTCGTATTCATTGTCTGACTTTAATTCTGCAACTTTTGCTTGAAGCTCAGCAATTGTGGTATTCTTTTCTTCCCATTCTGCTCCTGAAATCAAAATTTCTTCCGAATATTTTGTTTCCTTCTTAGTTTTACCTCCATCTCTGTCTCTTATTTCCACAATACCCAGCATACCATCTTCACCTGAACTGAATAAGAAAGAATCATCCCAAGCTTTAGAAATTCTTGTCACAGGACCTGAGTGCAAGTATAGTTTGTCTTCTATATACTCCAGATTTGGAAATGAATGCACAGTAATAGCACCAGTCTCTAGACCACCAAATATCATCTTTAATCCTTCAGAGTACTCCATACAAACCAATGTATTATCTCCCAAATCATATTCTGTTTGTGGATTACCTTCACTGAAGCCCTTAATCTTGTTATCTGATCCAGTAACAAAAATACTCTTTCCGTCTGTGGCGACAGATGTGTATCCAACATTCTTATTAGTATGGTGAATGGTTCTCTTCTCAGTTTTTACAACATATTCGTACACAGCACCATCCATACCAACACTCAGTACTCTAGTATCATCATCAGTCCATTGAAGAGCTCTGATTTTACCATTGTGGCCCCTGAGGGCAGATATTAATTGGAGAGTGTAGGTATTGTAAACGTTGATTACGTTACCGTGAGCTGCTGCAAAGTAATGACCACCATTACTGAACTTTACCTCACCACAATTTCTTACCAAGAAAGATTTCTGCTCTCTAATATCATCTCCCAAAATATCCATAAATCTCAGTTTATCTTGGAAACCAACAACCAAGTGCAAACCACTAGGGTGAATTGCTATTGAGTAGGCCTCGGCTGGGAATTGTTTTACAATATTCAGTGTATTATCCAAGTAGTTCCATACTCTGACAGTCTTATCTGTACTGCAGGTCGCAATAATTGGCTTTCTAATAGCAGTATCCATTCCCGTTATGGCCTTTGAGTGGAATGGAATTGTGAGATATTCAAATTTAATGTCATCTTCCTTTTGTAAAATATCAGAACTACTGATATTCAAAGTAAATATTTGAGCTGAACTTGTTGAAAGGACCAAGTTTTCATTTGAAGGACTCAAATTAAAATTGAGAATTTTGTGATCGAGATAGGTTTCGCTCAGTTCCTTATATTGAGTGCTATTCATAACTCGTAAAGTCTTTGATCTTGAATACATTTCCTTTTCATCGGCCGATTTTTCAAATATTGAAACAACTCCATTCTCACCTCCACATACAAACCCAGTTCCATAAGGAATGAGTGCTGTTATACTAAGTCCATCTGATGGAGATGAGGGTAAAATAAATTTAAATTCATTCTTTTCAACGAAAAATAAATCTCCGTTAGCATTTGAAACAACTAACTTCTCTTCATCTAACCAGGTATGAGACAGATAAGGCTCATGATCTCTTTTGCCAATACCGTCTGTCACAACTTTGAGTTTTTCTCTATCATCTAGGGTTAATAATTTAAATACACCATTACCAGTAACACAAATAGTTTTGCTATCTGGACTAATTGAACATTGAAAGACTGGATCTCCATCCACTGAAGATGTACAAATCGTATCAACTATCCTAGTTTTACCTTCCATAGACCACAAAACTAAATTATATTCTGGACCTCCTCCTTGGGCTACCAAATATTTACCATCCAATGAGAAAGCCATACAAACAAATTCATGAGATCCAACACCTGGATGAGAAATCGTCTTTTTGACTGTGTATGTTGTTGTTTCATAGAGTTTAATAAGAGGTGGGTTTTTTTTGAGGTCAGTGATCTTTACAGTTGATGAAAGTGGTTTTGTTTTTTCTGCAACAGCCAAATATTTTCTATTAGGTGCTAGACAAAGAGCTGATATTCCTTCCGTATTATCGGACCCTGTTTTAATCTTCCTCACTCCATTTGTTTGATGAAAAACTAGGCATCTACCTGAAGGGTAAACGACACATGTATCGTTGACATTATCTCTAATGTACCAGATATTATTTTTTACCTTTGCATTAAGACCAAACACATTTTTAAGTGAGAGGATGTGGTTTTGAAATGGTTCAGTCATTTTTTTTGTAGATTATTAGAGAAAAGTTTTGGCGGGAGTTCTTTAACGGTTGATGGTTTGAGGTTGAAAGATTGTAAGTTGTATCAGTTTCTGATATCACTAAAAAACAAGAAAGTGTTGAATATTACAATGAAAGTATTTAAATATACTAAAACTGAATATCAAAGTGAACTCGTTACTAACAAAAGTGGTAATGTAGTACCTCAATAGTGATTACAGTTAACTAAGAATTGGAAATACGTAAACTTGTTTTGATACTTCATCACATTGTTATTATATATAATATAATAAATAGGGATTGAAGTATCGCTCGTTTATGGAAATGTGAAATGGCACATTTATGTATTTAAACAATGATGCATTCAATTTAGAACGAGCTGCTTGTCAATGCAAATAGAAACCTGAAGCGTTGGTCACTGAATCATCTTCCTTATTTCTTGCCAACTCCGTTTTCAGTCTGTTCTGACGCCACCTTCTAAAAGAGCTTGTTAAAAGCAGCTATTCAGGTAGTCACTATTGCAACTTTCAAGAACCTTCACCACAGAACTGTGGGCGAAAAAAAACAATATTTAACGTTAAAAAATGGATGCCCGTGTTGCAGTAACGAAAGGTACGTTAAGAGAGAGATGAATTTAAGAATATTAAGGCCTCTGTTCATACATCATCAATATAATACCATTTTAATATCGGACTTGAATAAATAGATGATTTTGAGTATGGACAAATATTGGGTGAAGGTGCTTTTGGCCAAGTTCGTTTGTGTGTCCATAAAGCAACAGAACTTCAATACGCAGCTAAAGTATTGAAGAAGGAAAAACTTATTAAGGCCAAACAAACGAAATATGTCAAATCAGAGAAGGAAATATTATTGGAGATGGATCATCCTAACATTTCAAAATTGTGTTATACCTTCACTGATGAAAAGAAGTTGTACTTTGTGTTGGAACTTATTTCTGGAGGAGAATTATTTGAGTGTATTATAAAGAGCAATGTAGCAAATGATAATAAGGAATTGAAAAAAGTTGCTCAATTTTACATGGCTCAAATGTTGGAAGCACTGATCTATATTCACAGTCTTAATATTTGTCACAGAGATCTTAAACCCGAAAATCTAATGCTTACAGGATCTGGTAATTTAAAATTGGTGGATTTTGGTATTGCAAAGAAAATTGATAGACCAGGTCCGAATACATTCTGGTAAGTTAAAATATGAAAATCTTGAAAATCTTAATTTCCAATAGTGGTACTGCTGAATATTTGGCGTAAGTTTTCTTATCAACTTGATTATATTGATGATTTCTCAATAGACCCGAAGTTGTCAGTAATAATGAATATGGTATTATGGTAGATTGGTGGTCTTATGGTTGTATTATTTACGAATTATTTTGTGGAAAGAGTCCTTTTTACAGCTCTAGTATGGCTGTAACTTGTCAAAAGATTGTTGATAGAGACATCTATTGGCCAAAGACAATGCCACCAGATGCCAAGGATTTAATTAATGGACTTCTCACTACAGACCCAGAAAAGAGAATTGGAGGTCCTGAATTAAGAAAGCATCCATTTTTCAAAGGAATTGATTGGAAGAATTTAAACAAGGCTGACCCACCTCTGGTTCCAGATCTTTTGTTCAATGATGAAGATAGAGGTGTTGGTATTAAAATGTCCATGTTTGAACCTAGAGTGGATCAGGAAGACGTCATGATAAATGCTCACGTTTTCAAATCGAGATCAAGCAGTAAAGGATCAACGCAAGATGCAATCAAGAGAAGCAACTTGCTCAGAAAAATGTACCCTCAATTGTGTGCTCTCCCAGAGAGACCAAGACCAATCAATTCAAGAATTATTCAAAACTCTGAAAATGTTCCAAAATCCAATGATAAGGTAGAAGAGGAGGAGGTAGATGATAGGGGTGATACTCAATCGGAATGTACTAGTGTCAATGAGGTCAGTAAGAAGGTCGTTATGATTCAAAATGCTGTCGGTTTGAAAACTCCTGTTATCAGGATTGCATTTGGAGAAGGTGACAAGATGGCTTGTAGTAGTAGTTTCCAAGCAAAAACATTTGGAATTGGAATTGACAGTGAATCTAATGTCATTTTCAATGAATATAAGAATTTATCAACTGTATCCACATGTAATTACTTGGAATATTCTCCAAATGGTGAAACACTTGCCTTCGACATGCAAAGACATATTGGTTTGTTGGACTTGAAGAATCCAAAGAAAAAACCAAGACAATTGGTGGGGCATTCCCTTCCAATTACAAAGGTTTCTTGGCATCCAAAGAGCCACATGTTGGCTGCCGGAGGAAGAGATAACCTGGTGTACTTGTGGAATGTTGACAGCTCCAAACCAAAGCTTGAGGCTCAAATGGATTCACACAAATCATATATTTCAGATCTTCAATTCCATGCAAAAGATCATCTACTTGCCAGTGGAAGTGGAGATTTCAAAGTTGTATTCTACGACATTCAAAGTCAGAGAATTGTACAAAAGTACAGTTACCATGAAGATGCAATTCTTGGTGTGAGGTGGAATCCTAAATTCCCTGACATTTTTGTTTCCTGGTCTTTGGATAGAAGACTAATCTTCTCCGACCGCAGAACTTTCAAACCTATTAAGGTTCTAGCTCATAATAGACCTGTGATTCATGCTCAATGGTCACCTGATGGATCAATGCTTGCCACCTGCAGCAAAGATTCCATTAGAATTTGGTCCTATCCATCAATTACCTCCTCTTTCGTCTACACCAATTCTGAAAGTCTTCCTGGTGAACATCTCTCTTTCGAATGTAATAGCAATTATTTGGCAGTATTGAAATGCAGAGATGATACCTCTCCTTCAGTCATTGATACCTCTTCCTTTTCTTTTGTTTCTCCAAATCCACATCCTCAAAACTCACACAAACTCCCAATTACTAGTCTGCAATGGAGTAATAACAGACCATTCCTTGCCACTGGTTCCTATGATAAGTCTGTTATTTTGTGGGGTGTTGATGAATAAATTTTAAATAATTCAGTGACTTGTTGAATGGTTTCGGAAGAAGATCCTGTGTATTAAGTTTAGACTTATTTTTTCTAATAATTTACAATGAAATATTTAGTTATTCGAATAGATACCTTAGAATACACCAAATTTATATTGAGGAGGTATTGGAATGTCGTAACCCAATTCCTTCGCAGCTCTGATTGGCCAATATGGATCACCCAAATCCTTTCTTCCAATAAATACTAAATCAGCTTTTCCTTCTGTCAATATTTGATTGGCTTGTACTGGTTCAGTAATTTTACCAACAGCTGCCACAGGCATTACTTGTCTAACCCTTTCTGCATATTTCACTTGATACATTGGAAATGCCATGAGAGCTTGGGATAGTAATCTTGATGAATTACCTCCTGATGAACAGTCAATTATATCAACTCCCAAATCTTTCAAAATTTCAGCTAACCTCACACTATCCTCAATATCCCAACCATCACTCACATACTCATCACATGATATTCTTACAAATAGAGGCATTGTCTCTGGAATGCAACTTCTTACTCGACTAACAATTTCAGTTAGAATTCTTATACGATTCTCAAAAGAACCACCAAATTTGTCTTTTCTCTTATTAGATGTTGGTGATAAGAAGGAATTAATCATATAACCATGAGCTGCATGTATCTCAATCACATCAAAACCAGCCAAGACAGCTCTCTTAGCAGCAGCTACAAAGTCTTCAATCAATTCTTCCACCTCATCTTCAGTCAACTCTCTCGGAACTCTATGTGATTCATCAAATGCAATTGGAGAAGGTCCAACCACTTCCCATCCTCCTTCTTCATCACTTAATGCAGTTCTTCCTAGGGCTTCCCACAATGCACGTGTTGAACCTTTTCTCCCAGAATGAGCCAACTGAATACCAATATGTCCACCTTGTTCATGAGCTAAATCCGTAATCTGTTTCAACATTTCCACATGTTCGTCCTTGTAAATTCCCAAACAATGAGGAGTAATTCTTCCAATTTCAGAAACAGCAGATGCCTCCACTATAAACAAGCCAGCACCACCTACCACTCTACTGCCAATATGTTGCACATGCCACAGATTAGCAAAACCATCCTTGCTAGAATAGGTACACATTGGAGAAACTACAATTCTATTCTTCAAAGTCAATCCTCTAATTGTGTAAGGTTGAAATAACATTGGAGTGTCTGAGGAGGGCATGATTGCCTTTTTGGCTTCTGCCAATCCTGTTAGAGCTTGAATAATAACACCAACCCAGTTGACCATGATGACGAAGATGTGAAGAGAATTTTTTCTAATAGTTTTTTCATGCTTGCTGAATATTTGTTGGACTTGAACAAAAGTGGTGCGAATTAATGCGAAGAACACCCCGTCCAATGAATCCGATCCTTAAATTGACAATTTTGTGCATTCTTCAAGCTCAATATTTCGTATTTTGTGTTTTACAAATCCTCAAGATGCTAAACAAAGATAATAATATTTGCATTCACCTCTACTTAATAATATGGTGTTGTTGCGATCCTTTTTTAATAGAAAAAAATGTTTAGACAAGCTTGTTCTTCATTGCTCTCATCATCTTTGCCAACAAAAACAACAAGAGCAAATTATTATTACAATAGGAGATTGAATAATTCCTCTCTATTGAAATCCATCATTCAATACAATACCTTCTCTACATGTCTCTCACAAAATAATGCCTCGGAGAAGAAAACCAAATCATCAGCAGCAGCAACAACAACAGGAGGATTAATTACAACACCAATTTATTATGTAAATGGACCACCACATATTGGACATTTATTTACAACTATCCTCTCCGATTCCATCTATTTGTACCATAAACAATTGAAGAATCGTCATGATATGATCTTTTCCACTGGTACTGATGAGCATGGTAGTAAAGTGCAAAGAACAGCCATTAAAAATCTTCCCAATCAAAATACTTTGGATGATGAAACTATTAACAAGTCGTGTGTTGAATTTTGTGAGAAAATTTCTGAAACATTCAAGACCATGATGAAGGATTTTAATATTCAATATACTCACTATTTAAGAACAAGTGCCACAAGGGAACATAGAGAAACAGTGGAAAGAGTTTGGAAGGAATTGGAAAAACGAGGAGATATTTATTTGGGAGAATATCAGGGATGGTATTGTACTACTGATGAAGCTTTCACAACAGATATTGAACAAGTTAAAATTACCAATGAAAAGGGAGAGGAAGAATTAGTGACATTGAGTAAAGCTTCAGGAAATAGATGTGAATTCGTGACTGAAAAGAATTATAAATTCAGATTGAGCAAATATATGGATAGAATTCAACAATGGTTGGAAGAAAATCCAAATACAGTCAAACCAAAGGAAAGATACAATGAATTGATGGAATTAATTAAGAAGGAGAAGGAAAGAAGTCCAGAATCTCTCGATTTAAGTATTTCTAGAACAAGAGATCGTGTACAGTGGGGTATTCCAGTTCCAGATGATTCGGAACATACAATTTATGTTTGGCTTGATGCTTTGACAAATTATCTTACTGCTGGTTCCACTCTCGCTAATGAATCACTCAATTGGCCACCAACTGTCCAAATTATTGGAAAAGACATTCTCAAATTCCATGGTATTTACTGGCCTGCTTTTTTGATGGCTCTTGGAAAGGAACTTCCTGAAACCATTCTTGTTCACTCATATTGGCTTGTCAATGATGTAAAAATGTCCAAGTCTTTAGGCAATGTTGTATCACCATATGATTTGTTGAATCAAACTGGTGTTGAACATGACTTGTTACGTTACTATTTATTGAGTGAAGCTGTACTCAGTAATGATAGTAGTTTCAGTATGGTTAGATTCCCTGTTAAGGTGAATGAATTGGCTGATATTTTCGGAAATTTATTGACCAGAGCTTTTAATAAGAAATTCCATGCTGAAGAGGGAGAAATTCAATACAGAAATCTTCAATTTGATTGCCCTAATGCCGAACAAAATCCAAATCAAACTGCTCAAGAACTTATTGAATTACTCAATGATTTACAAGAACAAGTTAGAAATGCCTATGAAGAAAGATGTGAAGTGAGATTTGCCAATCTTGCAGCCACAAAGATTTTAAAGAAGTGTAATCAATTATTTGATGAAGTTAAACCATGGATTCTTGTTAAGGATGCAGTGGCTAATGCTCAACAAATTGAGGAGTTAATGTTTCTTGTTGCTGAAACTTTGAGAAACTGTTCTATTGCCCTTTACCCAGTTTTACCTCACAAGATGAATCAATCATTGAGCTTTTTCAATCAGTCCACACCATTGTTGGAAGATATTGGTTTCTGTAAGAAGGGTACTTCTATTCGCGTCAAATCCAATCCAGAAATCCTTTTCAAAAAGATAGAGGAAGTAAAACAACAAGAACATTCATCAAGAGGAAGAGGAAAGAACAAGGAAAAGAATGCTGAAAAGAAATAATATATCAGATTCAGTAAATTTATTGGTTGTTTGAAAGAACAAAGTAGCTGTTTCTGCACTTGACAGCAGCCTTTCTGACCTTTCTCTTCTTATCGTCCAAGCATGCTTCTAAACCTTTAATAATGTCCTTCTTTAAAGGATAAATTTCATAATACTTGTATCCGTTAGTGAGCTCCAATAATGCCTCAACTGAGAGTATTCTTACTGCTTGGGATTTTTTGAATTTACAGGTATCAAGAAGGATTGGAACAATTGATGACAAGTGGACAGACATTTCTTCCTTGGCATCTGATAATAAAGTTAAAGTAGTCTTGATTGCTGCATACAATAAATCTTCCGAATTATTGTCTTGCTCTATCAGAATTTGCCTCATTTCCAAAAACTTTAAAACAATAGGGAAAATATTCTTAACCTCACTGAGAATAACCTTTGTTGGCACATTATGAATTAAATTAGATAATGCTAAAAGAATGGAGCCAATGATATGTGGTTGGGTTACTGTGTTAATAGAGTCCATCAACTTTCTCACATTGGTGGCAAAGAAACGTTGTTTGTACAAGACTTGAATAATGGCATGATTTTCCTTGTGGATGGATGTTTCATCCTCTCCAATAGCAATCAGAAAACCTTCAGCAACCTTCTTATTAACCTTTGAACTATTATATTCAAAGACGAGAGAACCACACAACAATGAAGAGTACCTGTCTGCGTGAGGAACATAGGCTCCTCTCATGACCAATCCTTTCAAAATCCACGATACCATCTCAATGTATCTTTCAGCACTCTCACTATCTCCATTATATACGGTAAGCATTTGTGAAAAAGCATCAAACACTGTGGCATTACAAATTGTAATCAATTGTTGGAATTCAGTAGAATCCAAAGGCAACTTGTTTAATACTGAACCAACAAGTTGGGCAATACATTTGGTGACCTGGCTAGGTTGTTCTCCCTTCAATGCCATTTGTAATAAAGAATCCGTCATTGTTATCAAATTACCCATTCCAACAGTTGGTCTGCATGCTATTACAATAGCAGATAAAACTGAAATAAAGTTTTTAAGTCCAGTGCTAGGAACTGAATTGGCATATTGTAAAACACTATCCAGTACAACTTGTTGTAATTCATTTTCCAAAGATCTACCCAATAAAAGTGTCAAGAAGGAGAAATTTCCTTGATTGTGATGAACATGTGCACATTCTGAATCACTGCAATCCATTGTATCAGAATCGTCAACCATTTGTGAGGATGAATCAGTAACTGACATTTTAACAATTCTTTGAATATAAGAAACCTTATCATGGGCTGGTATCAGTGATACGTCCAACGAGGTAATAGTCTCAAAAACTTTCACTCTCTCGTGCTCATAATGAGATTCAGAAATTGGAATGCTTTCAATTCTCTCGAATAGTCTATGTGTAATGGAAGGTGTCATGGATGGACATACCTTTCCAACTGCTGAAATATTAGAAAGAATACGATTAATATGTTCAGACTTATTTTCACAACCATACAATGCACCGAAAAGTGGTACCAAAATATCTTCGCTAACAATATCTGGAGCATATTTGTAAATCCAAGCAATATCCTTAATGACTCTTTCCTTATACTCTTCCAGTGAAGTGGCATGCAGTAAACTGAAAGATTTGTTTTCTTCACCGTACGATTTGAGGAGTATCCTTGAAACATAGATATCCCTCAACAATGTAGATGGTATTCTGAAAATGGCAATTCTTGAAATAGTTTCGACCATGACTAGGATCATTTCCTTGTCATTCTTTGAAAATTCCTCTTCATAAATGGATAAAAATACTGTCTGTACTTGGCTAATAAGATTGAATACAACTTCTGGAAGTTGATTCTCACCTTTTTGTTCTGCAACAGCTTGCAAGAGTTGTGTTATCATGAGTAAACTTCCATATAACTTATCCTTGGTATCAGATTCACTCAGAGTAGCAACCAATTCAGGCATTACTCTATTAAATACCATCATGGAAATTTCAAATGTTGGAACAGCGCAAGCATAAATCATTCTGGCATATTGAGCTGCAAACTTTGGTTCTTTTGACTTGAGTTCCAATAGGGCAGTACGTAAAATAGCTTCAATATTTGGAATGTCAAATGGTTTGTTACTTGGATCGTTTGGAATGATAACTATTCTTGCAATCTTGGTGATGGATTCATAGCACTTCTTCATGACATCCATAGAGTTGGTTTTGACTGATTCAGCCTTGATGTATGACCAAATTTCTGTCAAATATTCTCTACTATTTACTTCTCCAAATTTCTCAATGCAATAACACAAATAGTCCAATGTCTCTAACTTGGTATCGACGAGATCACTAGAAAGCTTTTCCAAAAGGAATGGAAATAGTGTAGGTGCAAAGAATTTGTTGCACCCAAAACAAAGTTTCAAACTCCTAGATAAATCCTCTCTGGTTATTCCTCTTGTATCATTTGCTGGTGGTGTATAGGTAATTGGGAAATAACAACTAGTAATGTCAAACAAGTCATCAGATACTGCTGATAATATTTTAGAGCTCAGTTCAGAGTCATCAAATATAGCAATAACTTTAGGAATCAAATTGAAACAGTATAATAAATTGCCAGGATCTCTTTCACCTTCCAATGATTGAATAAAACCATTCAAAAAGTCAATTGTTCGAACAATGGAAGGAAATCTGTCTGCCAATAGAGAAAACCATTCAAAGCACAAACTTCTAGTTTTTGTTGCATGAGCCACACCTGAAGTACTTCCAATTGATTGAATATTGACATTTTCAAAGAATTGAAGAACTACATTAATAGCTTGCTCACTTGAAATGTATGAACTCCACTTTTTAAATAAAGAAAACAAGCATGGTAATAATGTAGCTAGACAATCAAAATCATAAAATCTATCACCAATAAATCTCAAAAGACTTGCTACCAGCTTGAGTTGTGTTGTTTGTTTTGTTTCATCAGTTTCACTTCCTACATTATTTGGTATATTTTCTAATATCAAATCCAAGACAGCATAAGCTGCTCCTCTAATTCGATCATCAGTAGCATGATTCAAGTATTCTCCCAATAATTTAATTCCTTCATTGATCGTTAATGTTCCATTCACTACAAATTCTATTAATTTACTTTTAAGAGACTCCTTGTTGGTGTTCGGAAGAGTTGGATTGCACAAACTATCAATCAGTGAAATCAATTCTTGTTCTCCATTGCTGTTGGATGATGTTTGCATTTTTTTGATTTTGCAAACAATGGAAGTCCGTGTTATTCTTTCATGATTGTGCTGTACACAAGGATTTGAACAACATTTAAAGGTTGAATATTTAGGAAGCTATTGAAATATAATGTATTGAATTTTAATTAAAAGGTTTTTGGAGTTAATTCTTCATCATCTTCCTCAGCACTTGCTTTCTTCTTCTTTTTCTTGGAGGCTTTCTTCTTTTTGGTGCTTGTAGATGCTGGGGGTTGAATAGCAAGAGAAGACCATTCATCACCTTGCACTTCTACAGTTTCGTGAAGTTGCTCTTGAGGTGATGTTGGAGAATCTGTAGGTGCTACAACAGGTGTTGTTATGTCTGTAGTGATGATGGCTTCACTTTCAGTGGTTATTGATTGTTCTTCTGTTGTTGTTGGAAGGGTTGGAACACTATCTGTTGGATCCATACTTGGTGCTTCTTGTTGCTCTGGAATTGTTGTGGATGTTAATAATTCATTTGTTGTGCATTGAATAGTTGGAGATGATTCCTCTGTTTTAGCTTCTTCTTGTGGAGTGACAGGTTGTTGTGTTTCTTCTTCTTCTTGAATTGCTACTGGTTGTTCTGCTTCTACTTGTTGTTTTGGTTCATCCAGGATGAGTGGAGTAGAATTGGCCACTGTCAGAATGGTATTGTTCTTACCACTGACACTTCCATTATTACTTGATTGTCCACTCTTATTAGAGACATTGGCAACACTAGCAGTGGTACTCTTATTTGAAGCAGTGGCAACTTGTGCTTCGGAAGTTGTTGATTTTGATGAAGAAATGGCAGCTACTGTTGAATCTGTTACATTTGAAGGAGGATTTGATGTTGGTTGTACTGGGGAGGAAACAGCTGGAGTTGTTGCAGTGTGGAGTGATGAAATTGGTTGTTGAGGTTGTGTGGTAATGTTTGAAGGACGTGGTTGTTTTCTTGCTCCTTGTTGTTGAGTGTTTAGTTGTTGTACAAGTGGCACACTCACAAAATGGTTTTTCAATATCCGAATACTGTCTGAGAATATCCAAGGTGTGTTTGTGTTTATAGATTTACAGGCTAAGATCGCATAGTCGGCATCATAGATCTTTTCATTTACTTTCTTTGTTTTTAACATGTTCTGTTATTGTACAATAATATTTCCAATATTTTAATATAATATATAATTATTATTATAAAATAGATTATTGTTCAATAAAAGATTAATCCACAACAAACTTCCTACCTTTTGTTCAACCATCATTGGTACCTTTGTTCTTACGTGCTCCACAATTCTATACATTCCTACACTCGGTTCATTCATGATGTGATGAATATTCGAACTCCAAATATCACATAAATTTAAAACTGATTGTTTGGTATCAAGATCAAGAAAACGATCCGTAGAATCAGCAAGGGTTGGCACTGATCCCTTGTAGATTTCTCCTCTTGGTTGTCCTCTCATTTTTTAATATGAAAGATTTTTTGAGTTTTCTTTTAAGGGTTGAAACAATAATGTGTAGTAATAATGTGTATTCATTAACTACATTTTGAATTCAGTTTATTACAAGATAACACAACCACCTCCTCCACCTCCACTGCTACTGGGTCTTGGGATGTTATTAATTTGAGTTCGGAGGTCTTGATTTTGTCTGGTTAGTTCATCGAATTTTCTTTGAAATAATTCCTCCTGATTAGAATATTTGGAATGTATTTGAGCAACTTGGGAAGAGTATTCTTTCTTAATTTCTGTTTCTTTTTTGTCCCATTCCAATTTGAAATGGTTGAGGTCTTGTTCATGAGCTTGTTGCTGCTCTATTAAGGTATGTAAATGTTTTTCATTTTGCAGTTTCATATCTTCTAGTTCTTGTAAACGAGTAAGTTGTTCTGATTCGAGTTTGGTAATTTCAAGCCTTTGTTGTTCTTGTTCTAACATTTGTATTACCTTTTCGGATTCGTAATCCTGTAATTTGGATAAATAGTTAGCACATTCGACAGTTAAATTCTCAATATCTTGCAAAAGGTAAGTTCTAACTTGCTCTCTACCTGGACCTTTGCATTGAGCTTCGAATTGTTTCATTTGTCTTTCAGCCTCTTTCTCTAAATCTTGAACTGTGGCATCGTGGGTTAAAGCTCTAATAAAGAGTGATATATTTTGTTTCATTTCGGATCGTACTTGCTCGCACAACCTAACAGATTTGTCCATATTGTTACTTTCTATTTGGGATCTCTCTTTTTTAATTAATTCAAACAACTTGTCAGAATATTCTCTCAATATCTTTTCATCTTTTTCAAACATGGAGTCTCTGTTGAATATGTCAAGAATTGTTGCCCATGTTTTTGTGTGTTGTTTACGGATTTCACAAATTTCATAAATACTGTTACTGTTCAAATGTTTCTTCATTTCCCTTTCGTATAAATTTACACATTTTTCAATTGTCTTATTGTAGGTATTTTCAATTACCATTGTAAATTTGTCCTCAATATTAGGAATCATTCCATGTGTTTTAATGGTTTTCAAATATAATAATATTAAAGTAACATAGCGAGTTCCATCTAATAAACCTCCATTCATATTTTGTTTTGGTTTAATATTGGATGGAACGAAACTGTTAACAAAAGTAGACATTTCCTTAATGAAGTTAGCATTCAGTAAATGTTCTACGTATGGAATATCAGGAACACAACCTGTAGCAGGTGCTTCCATATGATATGTATCAAAAGTTTCAAAAGATTCAATTACTTTTTTTCTTGAATCATTGTTGCAAACCTTATTCAAAATAAAGGAGGTAAGAGTCTTAAATTCAGCTGGTATATTCAATTTGAAATCTCTGAACAACCAAATACATCTTGGTTTCATATAACTATTGCACTCCGTATTGTTTTGATTGGATGATTTCAATTGAATGTTTTGAGTGAATCTGGTGGTAATTTCAAGTGTCTCCATACTACTTGCTGTAGGACAAGTTGTGGTATTATAAATAAACAGAGATGATAGTAATACACTTAGAATCATAATGTGATTATCATCAGAAGCGTTAGCAGATGCTGCATCAACACCTTCAGTGTCTATCAATAAAACTTTCAATTTCTGATTGCCGTAGACCATTTCAATTGGCTCTGACCATATCCAAATTCCAAATGTTTTAGCTTCTACTGTGTGTCCTAAATGAAAGCTATCTGCAGGAACATTATCACCAACTAATCTACTAAGAGAGTATGATTTACCTTCCCTTGTTCTTCCAGCAAGTACAATTGCTCCAATAGGCTCCTTGATATTTTTGATTATGTCAAGAGCTTGTTTCTGGAAGATTAAACCCTCTCTACGTCCGTTCTCTGATAACAGAATGTATTGACCATTGGGAGTGACCACCATATTTTTAGGAAGTAAGAGAGGAATTGCTTTACCGTGGAGTTTAACAACTTGAAAAGCAGGGTTTTGGGATGAGTTGTCTCCAGCAAATACTAAAAGACCCCAATCGCCAAAATAATCCACGTTAACAACAATATTGTTTTCCATACAGAGGTAAATACTTTGATTTGTTGTAATATTTTCTCCAACATGACATTGTCCATAAATGGTAAAGGTAGCATAATTTTTTTGATAATAGCCATTCTCAACTTCAAATCTATTAACATTTGGTGAAAGTACTAACTTTCTATGGACTCTTGAAGAATAGATAAATACTGTATCTCCAGATTTAACAATACCATCTTTTGATTGATCATTAGCATTTACAAAATACAGTAGATCGTTTTCAGCAGAAAAGTGAGGGAGAGCTACTAATACATTTTGCTCCTTCAATCCCACATATAGATTGGTATTTGAGTTCATGATGGCTACTGGCTCTTTGTAAAATAAATTAGTATCTTTACACTTTTCAACAAATGGATCAAATATGCTATCTGAAACTAAATCAGGGTCTGCTTCCATTTCTTTAAGAATATCCTTTGAAGAGTTTGGTACTTTGGAATCATTATCTATGGGTTGATCAAAGTCCATGTCAAGATAACTGAATGATTCGGCCAAATCTTCGAGACTATCATTAATAGCTTTTCTTTCTGAAGTATGAATGAAAGTGTAATATTCAATGGCGTCTTCAAGATGACCCATGCTATTTTGGATGGCTTCAAACACTAAATTCAAATCCGACAAATCCATTTCTATCATTCTCCAGAATGTTGAGGTGGCTAAATCGCAAGCTTCTTTTCCATACTCCTCAAAGTGTTTCTCGATTTTATCCAATACTGTGTGGTGATCCATCTAAATAGTTTTTTGTTGTTGGGTTGAAAAATTCTAAATTGTTTTCTCTTTTAAATTGCAAGCACCATCCGTTTTAATCAACAAAACGTGATTGTAGACTCAAATAAGTAACACTCATCACGTTTTACTAAACGAACAATACAACAGGGCGATCACGTTTCAGCATTTTTTAATATTTTTATTATTTTCAATTTTAAATTAAATGTGTTTAAATAATTATATTTATTTACAAAATATTACAAAAACCAGATGATCTATTATTCATATTTGCAAGACTACTGGTTAGATTAGAAATTTGTCTTGAACTATCAGCAGATTGTTGTTGTAAAACATTAATCATTTGAGTCATTCTTTGTTCGGATTGAGCTTGCTGTTGAGTAAACATTTGATTCATATTTTGGAGATTTTCCTTATGTTCAAAGAGGAGTCTTTCTTGGAGTTCTTGCATTTTCTTCTTTTCATCATTTGATGCAGCAAGCATTTCTTTTTGGAATTCTTTGATTTTGTCCATTGTTTCCTTGTATAATTCTTCTTTGGCTTTTTCAGATTGTTCGAGGTTTTCTAATTGCTGTCTGACTTTTGCAGTTTCTTGTTGGATGGCTTGATTTTTCAGTCGTTGTTGAATCAAATCTTCCTTGTAGCTCTTAACTTTCTTCAACTTGTTTTTATCTAATTCACTTCTTTCTTCAAAGAAGGTTTTAAGTACTTCAGTCTTGGCTGGTCCTTTTGCTCTCTGATCGTATAATTTACCAATCTGATCAAAGACAAGCTCAATATCTTCCATTGACTTGTTCTCAATATCATTTTCAAGAGATTCAACTGCTTGTTTGTGAAGAGAGGAGATTATCTCATGACATTGCTTTCTAGATACTTCACGATTCTTCAAAAAGAAAGAGTGAATTAAACCTCCAGTGATATTGCCAGACTTATCTGTGGTCATGAATGAATTTGCCAATTTTTCAAACTCCTTCTTGATAACATCTTCATCGGTAAAGACAACATTTTGGGAAAATCTTTTTCCCAATGTTGCAATAATGTTTCCATGAATTTCCAATAGTTCAGTATGCTCAATAGGCAAAGGGCATTCAACGATCTTTTCATTCATCATGGTAGTGTACAATTCAGGGAGTAGTTGCTCTTCCTTTCTGAGTGATGTTTCAGAAATGAGAGAAATTGGATCAGAGAATGAAGGAACCATTCCAGGAGTATTCAACTTGAAAATATAATTGAACAATACTACTGGCAAATGATCTATTGTCATTTGAGCCTTTGATCCATGTTTGTTGTGGAAATATTTTGGTGGTGCATTTTGAACAATTTCATAAACGACCTGTTCCACCTTTTGCAAGAACTCTGGGTTCAGATAATGCCAATAATCTGCAATGGAGGTAAGAATTTGGGTACTGACATGTGGAGGTGGAATAGTATCATATCTCCTGTTTTGGAAATACATGACGATATCCCTAACAATATTATCCAATTGGTCATCTCCACGTTTAAGAATTTCTCTTTCCATGTAGCTGTCAAGAGTCTGGCCATATGGAAGTTGTAAAAACACGTCCCTCATTATCCAGTGGAAAAATGGTGAATAGGAGCCTTTCTCCAAACTAAGGGTTTCAGCAATTTTGGATACAAATGACAAATGGTGCAAGTCAGATCTTTTTGGTGAGCTTTGTGAGTTGTAAACAAAGTAAGATGAAATCAAAACTGAAAGAATTAAGAGCAAGTAATCATTATCATTTGAAGCGTCAGTTGAGTTCATGCCTTCACAGTCCAAAACGAGCAACAAAGTCTCTTTTCCTTCAACAAGAGAGCAAGACATCCAGATTCCTTTGGTTTTAGCAATCACTTCATTACCCAATTCAAATGCAGTAAAAGTTCTGTCATTAATCAATCGACATGACAAGAGACTTTTACCTAATCTCATAGGTCCTGATACAGTTACGATACCAATAGGAATTTTGCCAAAATTCTTGACCATTGTTCTTATAGCCTGAACTGATTCTCTGACGAGATACAATCTATCAGGAGCTCTACAATTGGAATCAACGAGACCAGTTTGAGGATTGACATATCCTTCACTTCCATTCAATTTCACCATTTGACTTGTTTGTGGATCAAAGTAGTGATCTGTAAATTGAACAAGAGGAATACTTTTCATGCCCTCTAGGGGAAAACTTTCGCCTTCATCAAAAAACTCCTCGTCCTTAACATATTCAGGGATTGATTCAATACTAATTGGTCTAGTATCACCTCTCGTAGTGGCTCTTTTAGTTACTGTTTGAGGAAATGATCTTGGAATACTTGGTGAAGGTCGTATATGGGCTCTCCTTTCAAATTGGTCAGAGTGCTGAGAATTGTTACCAACAAAACCTGGAGAAAATTGATACATTGGCTGTGGATTATTTTGAAATGGATTCACATTGAAGTATTGGTAAGGAGGAAGATGATTACCAAATGAAACAGGAGTGCTAGCTCCATCAAATGTTGATTCTGGTAAATAAGCTTGTCCAGTAACTTCATGTTGTTGAGGATTTCCAAACGCCATGGGATAGAATCCATTGTTTACATTATTGTTCATTTGTGGTTGAGGAATAATATAACGTGGAAATGGCATTTGAGAATTGTAATAGGACGGAACACCAACCGAGAAATCACTCATTTGAGAGTTTGGAGTGGTCGTTCTTGGACAATAGTTTGAATCTCCCTTATTGCTTTGCATTGTTTTTTTTGTTTTACTTGCAGAAATGATCATATCAGACAAAACGTGTGAGTGTATTATGCTTCATCTCATTACACGTTTCGATTTCAGGTTTGTAATAATAGAGTAAACGTGATCCATCACGTTTGGTATTAAAGTGGTTTCAATTTTAAAGTAATTAAAGCCAGCTCTAGCTTTACTATAATGCAATAATTAAAAAACAATGCAATCTGCTAAACCTCTCATATTATTCAAAAGCTCTGTTAATGGAGAATTAAATTCATCTGATTGTGGTGAACCTTTTCTGGTTCAAGAAACAGTCAATGAATTACTACAATTGACCGATTTACTCAACAAACCAGTCAAGGTAATTGGAGTATGTGGTCCAAAGAGGGCTGCTAAAACTTCTCTTGCCAATTATCTTGCTCAATCTGTATCATTTGAAGTTGGACATTCAATTGAGTCCAAAACAAAGGGTATTTGGTTGTTTGTAGTTGATAAACAAGATCATTCCTTAATCATTTTGGATTCTGAGGGTTTTGATGAAGCCTCAACTGCCCAAGATCAACTCTTGTTCATTATCCTGTACTTTTTGTGTTCCCTCCTTGTTTTCAATACCAGTCATGTGCCAACAAGACAAAATGTTCAAGATTTACAATTTCTAGCCGAATTTAAATCCAAGCTACTTGTATCTGAAGCTTCAACCCATAACAAATCTGTTCATCCAACCTTCTTGAATTCATTTGGTCCAAACTTTTTATGGTTGATTAGGGATAAATTCTTGAATATTCCCAACGAATTTCAAGACATGGAAGATTTCATGTTGAGAGTAGTCCTGGCAAAATCAAATGATGGAAAGGATCATTTGAGAGAAAACATTCTCACCATCTTCAATAGAGTCTTCTTTGATTTTTTACCTGTACCTGGAGAGCCATCATTCCAGTCAAAATTGGAACATGTTACAATGAATGTTATTTTGGCTAATGTTCCATTAAAAAAATTGGTCAATCCTGAAGATATTGGCGATAGAGAAAGTGTTACTTTGGAAACATTCCTTAAATTGGTTGAACTTGTTATTCATCAAATGACTCGAACTCTTAACAAGATTCCAGTAATTGACAATATTTTTCATACCATCACCTCCAATAAGGAAATTTACAATTTAAAACGTGCCGTTCAAGTATACGTTGATCACATGAGCAGGGAACTTGATGATATTGACCCAGTTGACTATGACATATTCACTGAAATAGATAAGCAAGCTGTTGCTAAGGCAACCAAAACCTATTTTGAAGGAATTCCATCTTCAACTGCAGATTCGAATAGATTACTTTCTGATCTCATGCAAAAGAAGAAGAGTTTCATTGACGACCAAAATGAAAAATCCAAAACATATTGTACCTCTCTCATCAAACAATTGTACTCGAAAATGGTTGCTCCCCAAGTAAAACAGTTAATGAATGTCAGAGGTGATATTTCCATGTTGCTTGACACTATTGATAAATTCAAGAAGGAATACCATTCGAAAGCTAAAGGAAACATGGCAGTCTCTGTTTTGAATGGCTATTATAATCATCATATTACTAAGGATTTGAATAATTTGAGTTCAATAAGAGAGTATGAAGAGAATGTGAAGAATATTAAGGAAGAATTTTCTCACAACTTGGTTCAGTTGAAGGAAGCTGAAAAATCTCTTGTCACATTTGAGAACAATATTTCTCAAAATACAAACTATCAACAAATGCTAGAAATGCAAACAAAACTGCAATCTGAACTCTTTAAAGAAGTGATGATTGCTCAGAGGGAATCACAAGCTAATACTCTAGTCTCCATTGATATGCTCTCAAAGAGTATGCATGACTCTCAGAGACAAGCTCTTAGCATGTATTCTGCAATGCAACAATCTCAGCAACAAGCACAAACTCAACAATTAGCTCTCGTTCTAGAGCATAATAGAATTGCAAGTGAGCAACTTAATCAAGCAATGGAAAAAACTACTCAAGCAGTAATTCAGTATAATGCCAATAGAGAAGATGATTCTTTTTTGGGAAAGGTTGGAAAGATTGGTTTAATAGTTGGTTTAGGTGCTTTGGCACCTGCATTGGGTGCCATTCCACATGTTGGATCTGTCCTCTCTGCAACAGCTACAGGAATGAGTGCAGTTATGGGAAAGCAATTGCTCGGACAAGAATATGACCCAAGACTAATTCAAACCAATACTACTCCTACTCCTCCAAAGGTTAGTCATAGTCCATCAGTCAATCGAGACTCCTTATTATCTCAATTCACAACCAATGCTCTCTCACAACAAGTGCATCCACAAAATCAACAAGTAACCAACAGCCATCAACCAAGAGCTGTTGTTAGCCAGCTGCCAAGAAAGAATCCTATTGTGCAACCTCAAAAATCTTCAATCACAGAGTCCACAAAATATGAATTGGGTGGAGAGTTTAAACAAGTTGGCCTCAATGGATCTTATTCCAATACTGTTACAAAAGATATGTTTCCTTATGGCTGTCAATGGGGATGTGGACGTGAAAATGTTTGTTCAAAGCCAGGCCATTCATGTGGAAGACCATCATGCAATGAGGAAAGAAATAAGAAATCCTATTTCAAAGGCACACTTGGTGTAATGTCAACAACAAGAAACAAGTTGTGAACAGATAGTAGCTCTATGGTTGTTAGTAAAATTGGTAATAAATAACTTATTTGTTTATTATTCACATTATTAGGGTTAGGGATTTAGGGTGTTATTGTCATTAGAAAACACAATGTTGCTCGATAGAGTGTTGTTACAATTGACTATTTACATGTTATGAAACTCTAGATATTGTCACAAGAAAAGTACAAGTTGAATTCCTTCAACTCTTCCACTAACATTTCGTATTGTTCCTTGCAATCTGAATGTGAAAGTACAGTCATACCAGTAATATCCTTCAGCTCAATTTCAGGTTCATTGATTGGCGTGTCTGGATTAAATAATTGAAATATTGTCAAATTTTGTGGTTTTTGTCTAAAGAATGGCATATTAATAAGATCATTAGAGGGGAGAGAGAATCTTCTTGGTCTCTCTTCATAAACTTGATCCACAACACAATCATCATCCAAATTCATTTGGTCAGAACAGTTGGGACTTGTTAAGCCACTACCTCCACTGCTATGATTACTATTTGGTGAAGCATTACTGGCAACAGAAGGAGTATTACTGCTACCACCTATCATGTGTTTTTTCATGTGTGCAAGAGGAGGAGGAGAACTAATTGCTCTATCTCTTGAACCACTGCTACCATTGAACGAAAATGGACTCAAATTACTAGTACCAAAGGCATGGGAGGATGGTGATGGAGCTGTTATGGCCAATGAACGTTGTGTGGTAATGACGATTGGTGGAGAGGATTGTGTCGATGATTCATGGTGGACATTATTCAGACAAGAGGTGGTATTGTTATTATTATGATGATTACTTTGGCAAGTCGACACTGATGAAGATTGGTATTGTTGTTTTGGATGTATCGTCGACGATGGAGAGTCATGAATCATGGTTGTACTGGTGGAGAGTTGCTGCTGATGACAATCGCCACCATTATTCAAGTCTAATTGCTGTGAGGGTGAACCAACATACTCATTAGAAAGTTGATGAAACCCCTGATGATGATGTCCAATGTTCAAACTATGACCCGTCGTCGTTAATGATGATGATGAACATATCATTGTTGGTGATGAGAAGTATGGTGAGATGCAATTTGTTGTTCTTCTTGTTGTTGTTGGTTCATTTTTAAAAACTTGTGAGGGAGAACTTTTATGTATTGATGAAAATGTCGAGTGTTCTCGTTTTGTGTTTTTGACTTGTAAAGGGCAGAATCTGTGTTGTCCTCTCTTCTCTGGTGTGTTGATGATGATTCTCAAGGTAATAATGGAATCTTTTTTCTAATGTGGTGCCAAGATAGCAACAAGTACTTGGTGTGTCAAATAGAGATGAAGATTTAATGCTGACAATTCAGAGAATAAGCGAGCAGTTGATTTGTTTTTTTTAAATGATATTTATGTCCAATTTGGTTTTCATGGGGGTTGTTGGTGATGTTGTGAGATGTTGGTGGTGGCATCTTTGCTTCTAGCTATGAAATTTAAAGATGGATGTTGAATCGAGAGAACACTTGAGAAAATGGTATTGATTCGGTTAACGGTCGACATTATCTCTATTACAGTGTGGTGTTATGAGTTTTCAACTCTTGGCGCCAATATTTTAAAATGCATGTTCGATTCAGCAATACTTAGTTTCCTGAATTAGAATATCTCTATTTTTCTTCATCAATTCGCGACACTACAGTGACTAACAATGAAGTTAAATCTCTTCAAACAGTAGTTCTAGACCGCCAAATGATTTCCAAACCTTATTATTACTTGTTTAAAAAAGAAGATTTGAATTGCTCAATAAATATTCGAAACTCCAATTCACTGAATGCTTCAATCCAATGAAGCACCTTACCTATTAATCTCTTCCTTAATAAAGTCCTGATTCTTTGCACATGAGCTGTTCTGCACCTCTAACCAACAGTCATCAAAAAAAAATGGTCCAACAACCCCATCACACCACCCCTTCTACCTTACCTCTTCATCCACCATCGCCCGCTCACATTGGTGCTAATATTTTCCACCCGAAAAGTTTGGAGGAGTATCATACTGTGCTCTTCAAATCAATATCTAGTGTTGTAATGATAAAATCAGAGTGGTGTCCAGTCTCTAAGAAGCATGAATCACTTTTATTTCAATTATCGAAATCGAGACCTGATTTGAATTTTATATTTGCTGATATGGAGAAGATACCACAGATTAAGGGAGAGCTGAATGTAAAAACTCTTCCGACTGTATTTATATTGTTGAATGAAACTGTGCATTCGAGAATTGATGGTGCAAGTGAGCATGTAGAGGTGCATATCAAGGAAATGGAAAAGGAGAAGCATTTGAGGGAATTGATTTATAACAACTTGAGGACTGTTGTATATTTTCATAGTAGATCGGGATGTAGTTCTGTAGAGTCGAAGTATGATGACTATTCTAAAAAGTATGGAAACACCATAAGGTTTGAAAAATTAATTTATGAAGAGTGTCCTCGATTACATAGAAGTTTTGTGAGGGCAACACAGGTTCCTTGTTTTTGCTTTTTTAAGGGAGGAAAGTTAAAGAAGAGATTGGAAGGTCATAATTGTAACAATCAACTCGAGGGAGCTATTCATGATCTTACCTCAGACAATCTTGATTATGATGCTCTTGATTTACTACCATCATTTGACAATTTTATAACAATCGTTGACTCTGGAGATAAGCTTCAAAAGGTTCTTGATGAAAATGACATTGTAGTAGGTATGTTTCAAATAATATTAGCGATTTATATTAATTGGATTGAATAATTGAACTTAGTTGGAGTTTTCTTACAACAACAGCTGAACGAAAAAACACCAGCATTTGGACAATTTGCGAGCTCAGTATCTCCTCAAGCAAAATGTGTTTGTATAAATGTTAATCAATTCCCTTCTTTAAGAACACAGGAGGGAATAGATACAGTCCCAACATTTATGTTCTTCCTTAATGGACACTTATTCAAGAAAGCCAGAGGAAATAGGTATGAATTGGATAGGGAACTTAAGGAAATGATTGCACAACAATCTAAAGATGAATTCAAGAGAGTTGAAAAATCTCATTATTTTCACTTTTCTCGAGATATCACCTCTCCAACTCCACAAACAAAGAAGGTTGTGGCTACAACCTCTTCCTGTCCACTGAAAGTTGGCACAAGATCGGCCAACTCCACTCCACAACCAGCACATCATTCTAAGGACTCTCAACAACACTCTAAATCTTCCCTAGGCGTCAGAACTTCAACAACAAGTATTAAAAAATAGACTAAAAACTGTAATATTTCAGAATAAAACTTATTTATTTTCCAATAACGGAAAGAACCTTCTTGGTATCTTCTTGGTAGTCCAACACATCCACAAGAATGTGCTTCAAGTATCTTACATCTGCATTCCATTGTTGAATTTGGTGTTTCTCTCCATTTTTTGGTGGTGAGACAGCTTCAGAAAGTAATATAAGAGTCTCCTTACAAATATTTTCAATCCAGAGCGAAACATGATCATCATTCTTTAAAATTTCCAATTGTTCTGGTAACTTGATGAGATATTCACCAACTTGTGAAATGTATTTGGAAGGGTGTATGGAATGTTCCAAATCTGGAAGATGGATATCATCTACATATTCCACATTTCCAATAGAGTTTTGAAGTGACAGGTAATAATTTGTTGAGGTGTACTTTGTCGAAACACTGCTGAGTATAGTGGAAATATATGATACAAGTGTGGTCTTGACTAATTCTTGGGAGGGTTGGAGGATATTCAAATCTACTGACTTTGAAGCCATGGAAAATATTGGGAATTGAGTTTCTTGTAAACTATTGTAGAAATGAGACAATTGCTTGAAGGTTTGCTCTGTCTGAATTTTTACATAATACTCAGCCATATTCTTTGCAAGAACTTCTTTGAGTACTTCCAAGAGTTTTGTTTTGATTTTTTCTTCCAATTCTTCAAGCTTTTTCTTTACACCCTGATCCTTATCATTGACCAATTCAAATAATTTGAGAGCATTCTGTATGAGTTCTCTATCCTTCACAGAGAATGAAGCCATTTCTGATAATGTTGGTACCTTTCTATTCTTGAGACTCTTATTAATTTCATTACTGACAGTCTTTTTGATGGATTGACCAAAATCATCGAAAACTTGGTTGATAACCTTGATAAAGCTTTGTGATTCAATACCATAGGTAAAGGTTATACATCTCTCGAGGGCATTTTCACATTCTGTGAAAAGGAAATTCAAAGCTTCATCAATACACTCTACAAAATTATCACTCATCGACAAGTGAGGTCTAACTTGCTTCAAGAGGTAGTCCTTCTCCTGGGTGGAAAGATATTTGGCTTGAAGAGTTGCATAAGGTTCGAATAATAATTTTTGAATGGTTTCTGATTTGGAGAGGTCATCCAATTGTTTGAAAAAGGTCTTTGTTGATCTATATTGATTCATGACCAATTGTTGGAGATCTTCAGTTTGAAGCAGTGAACAATTCTTATGTTTGAAGCAAAATTCTACCAATTTTACCTTTACATTTGTTCTAATTTCATCAGGTGATGAAAAACTTTGGAATAACTTCCTATAAATTAAATCTTCTTGTTTGAGTATGTACAAAATTTGATTGAAGAATTGTTGCTGCTTCTTTTGTTGTTCAATAATTTCCTTATAATTCTTCTCATAATATAGTTCGAATATAGTATTGACACCATTACTGGAATCAATTCTTTGAACCAGTTCAATTAATTCTCTACAAGCTTCTATATTTTTCTTTTCTGGGCTTTCCATCATTTCACTAATAAACTTTCCACCAATCAATGTTTTAATTAATTTTTCCTTATATTGCAAAAGTTTAGGTTTTGATTTAGTCTTGACTTTTTCACTGTAAGGTTCCAAAGTTTTAACACCTTCCTCTACACAACAAATTTGATTTGTCATTTCTCTAAGTGTTTCCATTGAAATTTCCACTTGTGGTTCATTAAATCCACCACTATTATTCATATTTGGACTCGTAACAGGTGATTTTGCAAGACTTGGTGATGATTGTACACCTGTTGTTGTTCCGATAAGATTGTTCACCTTGTCTCTAAATAATAAATCTAATTGTTGCATTGATTTTGTCAATGATTTTGATTGTTCCAAAGTAACTAGAATAGAACTGATGGCCATTTTGAATTGTACTAATTGTTTTAAAGTATCAAAATGTTTGTTTCCTTCATAACATTCCGAATTAATTTTCTCAACCTTTTTATATAGGTTTGTGATGGCAATAAATAAATTAATTGATTGTTCCTGCATCCTTTCAATTTCAAATAGAGCGTTAGGAATCTTTTGCATTGATATTTTAACTTCTTGTTCCATATGTTGTCCCAAATCAGAAAACAAAACCTGAACCTTTTGTATAATTTGATAAACACTAACAGTAATATCAGTCTGGGGAGAACTCGTCTCCGATGATATCACTTCATTAATCCAAGTCTTCGGATCAAAATCGTCGGCTTGAAACTTTGATGGATCCATTTTTAATTTTTTTTGAATGTTAATAAATTTATTATTGTGATCAAACCAATCAAAAGATGTGTGAAAGATCACGACTGATTCAGATGTTAGTTGTGTGAAAAAAGTAAGCAAGTTAACTTCTTAAATCAATATTTTCAACAAGAAATGAGTAATTGTGAGATGAAATCAAGATTTGAGAAAACAATCTATTTCTTCTTTTGCTTGGCAATTCGTTCTTCCATTCTTACAATCATTTCCTTAATACGTTGTCTATAAATTTCCATCAATTCATGTCTTTGATTGAGTACCATTCCCTTGGTTTCAATTGGCTCACCCATTACTACATAAGCCTGATTTCCTGAATAAATTTTCCAATCATCATATGGCCAAATATGATCAATGCCATAATGAATCACTGGAACAATTGATGCTTGAGTTTCAATGGCGAGAACAAAGAGACCCATCTTGTAAGGGAGGAGTTCTTTGCTGGAGGAGGTTTGTCTATCACCCTCTGGGTAAATGTAGGTCTGGAATAGACCTCTCTTCATTAATCTTCTCATATTATCAATGACTTCCCAAGATTGTTTTGGTATTTGACGAATAATAACCTCGCTACCAACTCCATAACTAATCCAACCAAAGAATGGGAAAAGGGCCATCTCAACATTCATTATAGTAACAGAGTTTTGAGTCTTGTAGGCTAATTCAACTATTCCATCAGCCAAGCTTCTCTGATTTCCAATTGCGAATATGAATGGACCCTTTTCTCTAATTGTTTGTTCTTCCTTTAATGAGAGAGTTTTTGTAACTTTCACATTTGGATTTTTCTCATTAATCAAATGATAATACTCAAAAGCATTGAGCTTATTCAAATTTCTAGCAATATCACTCTCGTATAATACAGTTAAACTATTAAAGAATGCCCAGAAGAATAATTTACAAAAGAATACAATAATTGGATGGATCAAATAGAGATGTGTGAGAATGACATAATCCTTAGCTCTTTGCTCCTTTTCGTGGAGTGTCATTCCCTCCTTGTTTGTAGTTGTACTTTTTTTGAAATACCTAGCTATTAATCTTTCCTTTAATCGAAGAAGAGGAAAAATTACATTCTTAATTGTTCCTACTGTCATGTTTCTTACAATTCTAGAAAAAATTGTAATAATCAAACATGGTGTGGCACCAATTACAATAATCATCCACTTGGAGAAGTGAAACATATTCATTAAAGTTTCCTTCCATTCCTTCTTTTTGCTATTTTTCAATACCAATGAATTAGGTGATGAAGTAGAAGAATTAGAGTTGTCTTTGGCAGAACAAGTTGATAAATTCAAACCTTGTCCTCCTCCACCAATAGAAAGGGATATAGTTCCAATTAAATGTTTTCCTATTACATTCAATCTCCTTCGTATGATGGGATTATTAATATTTAAATTATTCCCACTCGTTAAATTCATACTAATTATATTGTGTTCATATTCTTGCTGATGGGAAGAAGAAGTGTCTCCAGTCAGATTAATCTTATTCGGATATATTTTGCTGCTGTTGATTTATACAAATCCTACTCGATGACTTTCTTGATTCAAGATAATAATCATCACGGCCATCACGTGGTTGATTATCATGCATTTTTATTATTGGTTTGTAAACATCATCTCCATCCTTGTCTTGCGTAATCTTTGTTTATTCCGATTGCAATAAAAACATCAGCTGAAAGAACAATGTTATTTTCCTAAAGTCCATCCTTTCTCTCTTCTTCTATAAGAGTCAGTAAATCAAAAAATTGTTAGAACCATGTAGGACACGACACTCTTTTCAAACAGAATCAGGTGCATTGAAAGCTCTAGTTAGCTACTATCACACCTCTGGCTCTAAGTACCTCTCCCGTATGAATGAAAGAAGTAATTAGTGTTGAGGGTTACGTTGCTTTGAAAGCCTATCATCTGCAGGCAATCAATTTAAGCGTTAGAGTGAGGGAAAAGGCGCCAACTTTTTGGTTTTTTAAAAATAATCATTAAAAAAATATGAGACGAAGTGCTGGTTGTTCAATGCAAGCAATGTGGAGGAAGGGTTTTCTTCTTCGGAATGGAGCACTTCTTGGAAAGGGATGTTCAGCACAATTTTTGTGTGGTGCTAATGGTAATAGTAATAATAATAACGGAGGAATGTATTTTGGATCAATAGTGGTTAGGAGAGCACATTCACCAATATTTAAATTGAATCAATTGAAAGAAAATGGAGAGGTGGATAATAGTGAAAAGATTGAAGAATTAAGTTCGGAAAAGTTACCTGATTTTGATTCATTGCCAAAACCTGTGCAGGAATATCTGATGAAAATTTCTGAAAATCCAGAACAACAAAGGGTATCTTTTGCCATGAGAGCAATGCATTCAATTTTGAAACAATATGAAAATAATTTATCAGTACTGACACCCTCATTCTACAATATTATTGCCTTCAATGTAGCAAGGAAACACAAGCACTTGAAATCAACAATCAAGTTGATTGAGTTGTTTGAAGATTTGGGAGTAATGTCACCATTACTTCACCGTTATGCAATAATATGCATGACTGATAGTTCGAATATTGGACAAACACCTCTCGGAGAAGTTTGGAAGTTTTTATTCAAGTACGATTTCACTCCTCATCCAGAGTCATTCAGAAAGTTCTTAATAGCCCTCATTGATCATGGAATGGAGGATAGTTCATTTGACAAAATTATTTTCGAAATGGATCCAGAAGCTTCACAAAAATATGGAAACAAGTTGCCAGTCCATGTAAAAATTAGATTCGTGCTAATTCACATGGTAAAATATGATATATCACTAACTTGGAAGCACTATAGACCTCTAGTTTTAGCACTTATTCGAGAAAATCAAAAGGATTTAATCACTACATTTTTTGAAACTCTCTATTCCAATAATAGGGTTTATGAAAATAGTGAATATTCACCATTTGAAGCTATTTCAGCAAGTTCTGTGCCTGGTTTTTCTCATTTAAATATTGAGAAAGATGGTAAACCTTATCATCAACCACTGTGGCCTTTGAGAAAAACAGGTAAAATTCAACTCATTTCACTTTTTGTCAAGGAATGCTCGGCAAGTAAGCTTTCAGATGTTGCGCAATATATTTTTAAAAAAACAACCAAGTACGTGAGTGTAGATACCAAGAGTATTAATGCCATTTTGAATACAATGATTGAATCAAATGATATTCATGTATTTGACCTCTATAATGAGTTTAAGAGAGCCTATTCTCCTCTTATTAATATTGCAACCATTACAATCATGCTCAAAGGATATACAAAGTTTATAGGACTCACCACCGATAGTTCTCTTCAAGTTTTACTTTACAAACAAGGATCAGAATTACAACAACAAGTACAAGACCTAAAAATTCATACAGACAAGTCCTACTTTAAGAATGTCATGTGGTTTTACCATGCTTGTAATTCATTTATTGATGTTGATATGAATAACGTTGAAAATTTGTTACGATTTATGAGAAAATGTGGAATTAGAGCTGATGATGATTTTACAGTGTATATAATGATGGCACTTTCAAATAGCCCCGATGGTATCAGCTTTTTCAAAAAGTATGCATCAAAGGCAAATCCTATCGATGTAAATATCTTGAATTGGGCCCTTAAAACGAGTCTCAACACTGAATGTTTTGAAGATAGTGTAGACATTCTTTCATATCTTGGATCAGAACGAGATTCATACGTAGTGTGTTATAATGAAGAAACTTTCAAGATTTGCTTTAATATTTGGAAAAAGCTCATCTTGGTGGGTAAACCAGACGAGTTTCCAATCCACAAAGTTTTACAAGATATGGAAAAATGCTTCGCCAACAACACCCTTGAACCAACAGAGGACCTTCTCTCTTTTCTTGGGTCTGTTTTACTTAAATTTTACGAGAGTAAGAATATTGTTGGCGAAGATCTTTTGAAGAATACCATGACAGTCATTACAAAGTATTATCCAAGTGAACTCATAGTAACCAAACCAAAATTGGTATCTTTAGCATTGAGTTCAGTTATTGGAAAGGGTTCTGTTGATATTAACCTTTTGGAGAAGACTGTGACAATGTTGGAGACCTATGACGAAAATTTCTTTGATACCATTCACTATACACAATTATTGAGGATTATCAACAAGAGCAATACACCAAACAGATGGAAACTAATGAGAATAATTTTACAAAAAATGACAAACACTAAAAAACACCCAAATCTGGTGACACTTCAAACAATAGTAGAGATAATTCTGAAAGAAATGCCACACATGTACACACTACTTTTGCAAATATTGTCAATAATGAAAAATAGATTAATCTTTGACTCTGAGGCCACTGAAGTACATGTGAGAAGTAAGCAACAATTGAGCTTGTGGTTGGAAGAAGTTACCGACTTGATATCTAAAGTGCGAGATCAAGAGACAGCTTTAGCTGAAAAGCAGATGGAAGCAAAATCTAATAGTTCAGAAGATTTACAAACCTAGTTTTTTATTATTAATAAATTAGTGAATAGTTTCATACAACTCCATTGCAGTATCAAGCAATAAAGTATCAAATAGTTGGTCAGTAATAAAGTTTTTGATCATTTCTTCTTCGAGGTTTGAGGATTTCCATTTTTCTGCAGGTTTGAGGATACCAGGAATTAAAGGAATTGAATGTTTTGGAAGGTATTCATTTTCCATGTCAGAGAGTGTATGATCAACAAATTGCTCATTCTTGGATAATTCAAAGGATTTAACAAGGCTATCAAACACAAATTGGAAAGGAGTCAATTGATGAACATTGGTGTAATTATTCTTTTTCTTTCTAATATTTTCTTCTCTTCCAAAGACGTGACCCTTAAATGCAACTCCAACGTGTTCAGATTGCATGATGGTGTTGTATTCACTCAGGTAAAAATTGAATGATTCCAAGACGAGTTGATTAAAAGCATCTTGATTAGGATTGGATGACTTTTCAAGAACTGATACGTCAACAAGATTACAGACAGATCCAACCTTGTCTAGATTCTTATCCTTAGAATTGTTGTGAATAATATTTAGAAGATTTTCTACATGTTCCCTAGTTTGAATAATTTCTCCTGATCTTGGTTTTTCTTTGAGGGAAGGTAATGGACCTAGTTTAGTATTGAAAACATGGTATTCGTCATGATCGTGAATGTGCATATCTGATAAAGTTTCTCCAGTAAAGTCTTCATCTTCGTCGTGATGATCAACTTGCTGTGGAGATTGTTGCTCGTGTAAGTGAATATCATCATCACCAATAGTATTTTCGTCTTCAATAGAATCGCTGGAAAAGTCAAAGTCATCTTGCTCCAATACTTCTTCTTCCACGTGGAACTTTTCAGTTTGAGGTGATGGTTCTGAGTCAACCTTGTTTTCGTCGAAATCTTCAAAATCAGAACTAATATCATCATCAAAATCTGATTGAGCAAGCATTTGTTGCTGTTTAGCATCTTCTTCGTCATTGAGCTTCTTTAACCTAAGTTCTTCTTGTCTTTGCTCTTCCTTTCTGAGTTCTTCTTGACGTAACTGTTCCTTTCTCAATTCTTCTTGTCTTTGTTCTTCTCTTCTGACTTCCTCCAACTCTTGTTGTTTTTGTTGTTCCTTTCTTAATTCCTCTCTTCTGAGCTCTTCTTGACGTAATTGCTCTTTTCTTAACTCCTCTTGTCTCAGATCTTCCTTTCTTTGTTCTTCTCTTCTGATTTCGTCTTGACGAGTTAATTCCTTTTGGTTTTGTTCTTGTTGCTTCAACTCGTCTTTCAATTTGAGGATTCTGAGCTCTTCCTTTCTCAATTCTTCCTTTCTGAGCTCTTCCTTTTCGATTTCAGCTTGTTTACGTTTCTCCTGTCTAATACGTTCGTCCTCAAGCTCTTTGTTCCTTAATTGCTCCTTTCGTTTGATTTCCTCTTGTTGCTCTTGCAGCATTTCCATCTTTTTTCTAATTTCTTCTTCAGATGCTTCTTGCTTTTTGAGTGAATTCTTCAACAATTCTTCTTGCTTTTCCTTCTCCCTTCTGAGTCTTTCTTCTTCTTTTCTCAACTCTTCCTTTTTCTTTGAATAGGTAAGTCTTTCTTCTTCAAGTCTTGCCTTTTCTTCATCGAGTTGTTGCATTTTGAGTTTTTCTTGCTCTACTCTGTCTTGTTGTCTTCTTTGGAACTCTTGCTTTTCTTGTTCTAATTGCTCCTGTTCCTCATGAAGTCTTTCGAGCTCTTCCCTAATGCTATCCTCTCTTTCAGAATCTTGTAAGAGTAACTCCCTCTTGAGCTTTTCTTGCTTCTCTTGTTCCTTCTTGAGAAGAATTTCCTTTTGTTTTACAAGCTCTTGTTCCATCTTTTTGGCAAGCTCTTCTTCCTTTCTTTTGGCAACTTCCATCTCAATGTGTTTACGAAGATTATCTTCCTGTTCCAATTGATTTCTTCTCATTTCATCCTCATGTTCTTTGGCAAGACGTTGTTGATCTTCGAGCTGCTGTTTACTTTCATTGAGCTTGTTTTCAAGTTGCTTTCTGAGAGACTTTTCTTTTTCGAGCATTTCTCTCAACCTATTCTCTTCTTGAATCTTTCTTTCAGTCTCTTCTTCGAGTTCTCTTCTCTTTCTTTCTTCATTGAGCAATTTTTGTCTAAGAACCTCTTCCTGACCCTTGAGTTTAACAAGATTTTGTTCTTCTTCTAACTTTTTTCTGAGAGCTTCTTCCATCTTTTTAGAAAGCTCCTCTTCCTTTCTTTTGGCAATGAGCTCAATTTGTTTTCTAATTATTTCTTCCTGCTCGGCCTGTCTTCTCTTTAATTCTTCTTCTTGTTCCTTCAAGAGCCTTTGTTGTTCCTCTTTATGTTTGAGAAGTTGTTGTTCCATCTTTCTGTCCATCTCTTCCTCTTTTCTTTTAGCGACTTCCATTTCGATCTGGACACGAAGCTTTTGCTCTTGGTCGAGTTGCTTTCTCTTAAGGTCATCTTCTTGCTCACGAACAATACGTTGTTGCTCTTCAAGTTGCTGCTTACTCTTGCTGAGCTTGTCTTCAAGTTGCTTACGTAAAAGTTTTTCTCTTTCAAGCATATCCTTAAGCTGAGACTCTTCTTCAAAGAACTTTTCAGTTGTTTGTTCGAGTTCCCTCCTCTTTCTCTCTTCAGATAAGAGCTTGTGTCTCAAAGCTTGCTCTTCATTCTTGAGTTTGAGAATATTATTTTCTTCCTCCAACTTTCTCTTCAACTCTTCTTCCATATTTCTGGAGAGTTCATCGTCCTTTCTCTTAGAGACAAGTTCAAGCTGCTTACGAATAATGTCTTCTTGTTCAATATGTCTTCTTCTCATTTCCTCTTCTTGTTCTCTAGCAAGACGTTGTTGTTCTTCGAGTTGTTGTTTACTCCTACTGAGCTTATCTTCAAGTTGCTTACGTAAAAGTTTTTCCTTCTCAAGCATGTCTTTCAATTGCTTATCCTCTTCAGATAGCTTTTCATTGGAATCTTTGAGTTCGCGTCTCTTGGCCTCTTCTTCGATGAACTGAGTGATGATTGACTCTCTTTGGGCAAATTGTTGTTCAAGTCTCAACCTCATCTCTTCATCCCTCTTTCTACGTTCATTATCGATTTCTTCTAACTTTTTTCTAATAATTTCCTCTTCTATTTGTCTCTTCATTACATAATCTTGTTCTATCTTCTTCAGAAGATTTTCCTTAATTTCATTTTCAATTTTTGCCTTGAGATCCTCTTGAGTGATTTCTTCATCAACTCTCTTCAGCTTTTTTCTCTTTACAGAATTCGATACAGGAGAAGTAGAAATTTCCTCAGATGATGTTTCGCTTTCATAAGAGGTTTCTGAAAGCTTTTTATCTTGAATCATGAGTTCATTCTTGACCTCCTTGATCTTTTGCTCTATCTTCTTGGAACGAAGCAATTGTTGTATCTTGGCCTCTTGCTTCTTCTTTTTGGAACGAAGAGCTTTGAGTTCCATTTTCATATTCTCAATGTTTCTTTCTCTCTCTTCGAATTCTGTTGAAACACTCAGTGTTTCTTCAAAAGACATACTCGAAGTAGTATCCATCAAAGATTCTTCTCTAAGAAGTTGACTATTATGAATATTTTCAGCCTTTTTACCCAGCATTTCAAGAGCTTCTTCTTCTTTTTTAATTTCATTTTCCAACTTCTTTTCGAGCAAGCTAGCTCTTTTGATGTTTATCGAAAGAATACTCTCTTCTGATTGTTTGATTTTCTCAATTACATTGAGAGAATCAATTAATCGCCTTGAGATGTCTTCCTTAGACTTTTCATCAGGCTTTTTACCTTGAGGAGAAGTACCAACTTGGGCATCCATCGTTAGTTTTGGTTTTTCAACTTCTTTAAAAATTTCTCTATCAACAAAGTTTGGATGAGAAACAAAATTAGGTGAAGGCTTAGTGTAAACAATGTTTGTAGGTTGGCGTCTTAGAAGGTCATCAGTACTAGGTAATTCAAGTATCTCTGGACTTGATGGTCTCTGTTCAGTCCAAGCTTGTTTTATGGTATTATTGTTCGATGGATGGTTTTGAATATAGGACGAGTTATGATTATCTTGGTGGGATGTCACAATTACTTTTGACATTGGTGGAGAGGAATGGATTGGGCTGAATGGTTGTTGAGCGAAAATGGTTGGCTCTGTTTTGTACATTTCCTTTCGTATCTCTGAGTATACGTGTGGGAACATGACTTCTCGTCTGTCAATCTCGGAAGGGTATAGATTATGATCATAATATAATGGTGCAGAATATGGCCTAGTGTCCGTTTCTGACTTGGTCTTTTTAACTTTCTTTTTCTTTGCATCTCCACTTGATTTTTCCCCTTCCTTTTTTTTAGATTTTTCTTCTTTTCGTATTGAGGAAGAAGGTGGAGTCTTAGATCTATGTTTCTTTAAAAGAGAATCCAAAGTTGTTACTATTTTTTGTTCTTGTTCGGATGTCATCTTTTTCATCTTCTTCTTTGGAGAAATAGATTTCTTCTTAGGTTTTGGCACTGTCTTGCTTACATATGCTTCTAATTTTTGAAGTGTTTGTTCTCTCTTTGTCCTTTCGGCTTCCTTTGCCTTATTAATCTCTGCTTTTTGATTAAATATTTCCTTCTGCTTCTTTTTCATAAACTCTTTTACTTTATCCTCATCATAGGGTTTCTTTCTATCCATATAATAAGGCTTTAAATCAACCTTAGGTTCTTCCTTAGGTTTTGTTATTGGAGCTTTTTGAAGGACTGGTGGTGTTGTGGAGGAAGACTTTTTTGGTGGAGCTGAAGATGGTCTTGTTTCATAGGGTGATTTTTTGCTCGGTGTTGATGATTTACTACTCAAAGAAAACAAGGTTAGAATTTATCAAGAATTCAAGAATTCAACACTTACGATGTGTTTGTTGTTGTGGCTGTATTGGGTTGTTGTTGATCTGTTGCTGTATTGTTGTAGCTGTTTGTAAATAAAACTCGTGATGTTATTGTTGGTATGGCTGTATTATAACCAGAAAAGAAACTATCTTCCTCATGTATTGGATCCCTAACTACCTCAGGAGATGCCGATTTTTCTTGGACGACATTGTGAGGCGATTGGGAATGTGTGGACATTTTTTTTTGTATTTGGATGAAATTTAGGCGCCAAATTTTGGTACGAAAATGTAAAGAGTTTGGCGCCAAGGATTTCCTGAATCAATAACAATGAAAATGGAAAATTATTTTCATCATTCAAGTGTTCTGAATGAATTTGTTGTTTTTTCCACTTTCACAAGTTTGAAAATGTAATGATTACAACAATATTTTACATGCATAATGTAAAATACAATAATACTAGTAAGGTGATCAAAGTTGTAGTACCTCCTGATAGACTTGAATGTAGTGTCATTGAATTGCCTGTACACATGACAGAATCTGCCATATCAAAACTCTTCCAAGAACCTTGATAAACTCTATTAATTCCATTACTTGTTGATAGACATCTAAAATCTATCAACTCTCTCGAGTTACAACTTGCATAATAATTCTCACACGAGGACATGCAGAGATTGTAAATTTGTGTTGACTCGTCCCTACTCACATCACATAGTGGAAAGAAGTGTTGACAAATGTAACGTCTTGCTGCATTGTAGCACTGACTTTTTTGAAATAATCCCTTGTGATAGACTTCCGAGTTGAATGATAATAATGCCTGTCTATCACTCAATTTTAAATAATCAACAATTGTCAAGTTGTAAGAGTCAAAGGTTGATGAAGAATTGGTGAGTGTTAAATTATTAGATATGCAAATTCGTATCGATTCGTTGAGTGTCATGTACTCGTTGATAGTTTCCAAGCAGAAAGTTTCGTTTGCATTCGTTTGCGAAATAAAATCATAGAGAAGAGGAGAAGATAGAGAGGTACATTCACCCGAACAAGATCCATAGAAATTGTTATTGTTTAATGTTTCCGATTCGTTCATAAGTGTGAACACCAAGAGAATGACAAGAAAGAATGAAGGATTTTTCATGTTGTTGGAATTTTTTTTGATTTGTGAATTGGCCAATAATTATAATCACCTCAATTTTTGTCTCGAAACGAGGATGTGCTTGCAATTTAAATTTTAAAAAAAAAATGATGTCAGCAACAGGAAATCATCATGAACAACAAAATAATGAACAACAGCAGTCGGAAAGAGCCAACCGTAAAAAGATTTTAGATGCTGTCTTGGAGTATTATTCAGAGGCTTTTTCTATAGAAAAAAGTAACGAGCAAATTAAAAACAAAATGGACCTTTGTTTACCGAAACATGTCTGTAAGCGTATTTCATTTAAATTATTGAAAACAGGAGCAAATATAAATTCCATTAGTGAGAAAGTTTTGAAAATTCCAAAAAAAGAAAAGAAAATTGAAAATCATGAAGAAGTGCTTCTTTCCCAAGCAGACTTGGATGATTTTAATAAGGAACCAACACAACATGACACTGAGGAGAAAAAAAAACAAATAATGGAGTATACTGAGCAGTATGTTCAGAAAAAGTCACAGAGTGTGCTTTCACAGATGGATAGTATTACTTTTCCCAAAAAGATTAGAGCAAGACTTGATCAAATTTCTAATATTATTGCTAAAACCTGTATTCATCTAGAAGA
>NW_003163311.1:310811-362070 GCF_000004985.1 Naegleria gruberi
ATTTAATTAACAATATGGAAATTAAATATTTAGGATTAAAAAATGAAATTTTTATTTCAATTTTATCACCAACAATTGTGTGGTATGATTACTTTGTTTCAAATTATTGTAAAATTTATCCATTAAAAGATTATAAATTAATTTTATTATTAATTATTAAATTATTTATTGATAATTTAAATGGATTAAAATTATTACATGAATTAAATATTTCACATATTGATTTTAACATTTTAAATTCTAACATAATATTAAATAATTGTTCTGATTTAATTAGTAAATATTTAAAAGAAAATAATTTACCAACATTTAATATGGTATTAATTGATTTTAATAGTTCAAAATTAGAAAGTCAATTATTATTTACAAATGAATACATTCCAAAAACAACACATTATCCTCCTGATTATAAATTATATTATGATAATATAAAACCAAATATATCATTTACAAAAGCACATGATATTTATTCATTATCTATTGTAATGATTCAATATATTAACATTTTGATTAATTGTTATGGGAATAATTGCTTTCAAATGAAATCAAATACTATTAGATATATAAATCAATCACATAGAAACAAAGACGAACCATTCAATATTGATTTTAATATTTTAAATTTTAATATTTTAAATAGTTTTGAAAAGGAAATTTTTAATGAATTATTTGAAATGATAAGAGAAATGAATTTAAACCCTTGGAAAATTATTAATGAAAAAGATTATTGTTTACAACAATTAGAAAAATTACAAAATAATGTATTGAATTAGAATATTTCTGATACATCTTCTTCATCACCTATAATTAATAGTGAAATGAAAAATTCACATCAAATGAAACAATGATATTGTCAAATGATTCTTTTTTCCTCAAATTTAATAGTCTCCCAATATAATCACTTTTGGCAACTTGTATTCCCTAAATATCATTGTCAATTATAATATTTCATTTCACCACAGAAGAGATTTTCTAAAAAATCAATTTTCTCATCAATTAAATTCCTAATTGTTCAATTTTTACGATATGTTTCCGATAAAATTGAAGAATTTGTTTCCAATAGAATGTATCTATTGCGATACGATTGTAAGTTGATTTGTTGATCAATAAAATGTTTCGAATATGTTTTAATTAGAGGTAATTAAAGGAAATATTTCGGTTTGTAATCCTGAGGAAAACTAAAAGTTTCTTATAAATATTGGAAATCAAAAAATGAAAAGAAAACCAATCACGTCATCCTCTGCCAGCAAGAAGGCGAAAACTACCAATACAGAACAGCAACCAATAATCATTTCATCACAAGATTCGAATAATGAAGAATCGAACAATGATCAATATTATGATCCGGATACTATCTTTCTATTAGATTCCAATGGTGAGTTTGTGATAATCCCCGATGACCAAGAACCAATTTCATCAGAAGAAACAGAAGAAACTAATTTATTAGTTTCATCATCGCAATCACCACCTTTTGATTATTCGATTTATACTAGTATCGATCAATTTCTAATAATTCCCACACACAACTTGATAAAGGAAATTCCACACGAAATTATCGCAAATTGGATGTTCTACATGGACAAACAAACTCTTTTCAATTTCATTAGAGTTTCTCGAGAAGTTTACAATATATTTGATGAAATTTATGCAGAGAGTGTGGAAAGATTGAGATTGGAAATTTTAAATAACAAGAGAAAGAGTAGTGATTTGAATCGATTATTGGATTTGTTTTCGAATGAAAGTCGAGAGAGAAGTGGTGAGAAAGTTATGCTGACCTATGATGACTATTTCAGAATGAGAAGTTTTACACCGTGGCCTTTGAGTTATTTTCATGATAGGACTCGGTTTGAGAGTGTTGTGAATGAAAATGATCCTCAAATTAAAGTTATTAATGAAAAGGCAGATGAACAGATGGCACGTCTATTAGAAATGAATAATGAACAAATGAACAAAGAAACTGCTCAATATGAAAAGGTATTGCCATATGGAGTTTTTCCAAGAAAAGACATTTACTATTTGACTTTTAATCAATTGGTAAAGAGAAAGTGTGTCAAAAATCTGAAAGAAGACTTGTACATGTATACAGATCAAGCATATAAAATTGAAAGAGTGATAACAAGTGATTTATATGCAAATGAGGAGAAGAAATATAGTGTGGATTATCATACATATGTGGATAAACACAGTCATCCAACAACTGTATATATTGAGAGAATTGTTCGGTTTTTCAAACATCCAAATGAAATGACATTCTCTGACTTTGATAATAGATTCAAGAATAATTTTCTTAGTGAACTAGCAAGAATATTAGTATATGATTGTGTATTTGAATATAACAAATCAACCAAGACAAGAGAAAGATTTGTTGTATCTGGTGGATCACTGCTTCACACTCTTACTGGATGTGGCTGTCAAGATATTGACATTTTTATTATCAATAATCAAGAACCCGATGAAATTGTCAATCAAGCAATCAAACAGGTTTTATTGAAATTTGAAGAAAAAACCTCAAACTTTACCTATAATATAATGGGTTCAAAAACTACTATTAATATTTGTGAAGAAAGACCTAAAATGAGTATTGCAAATGGTTATAGAGTTGAGACCAATCAGAATATTCAGATTGTTCTTTTGAGATATGATTCCATTGAAGAGTTATTACTATTCTTTGATTTGGATTGCTGTAAATTGGCATTTGATGGAATTAGAGTTTACACAGTATTGGAATGTTTGAGATCTTTAAAATATAAGATTAACTTTCTTCCAAAACGGACAGGAAATACAGAAATCAACAGAGCTAGGGCTTTAAAATACGGTTTTAGAGGTTTTTTTACTTTCACACTCGATACAGATCATCCTCTCTCTCATGCCATGCATTGTGACTTTGTTGTTGAGAAGCTCAGAAAAAAGATAACAACAGAATACAAAGAGACCCGAATTGATGATATTTACAATGGTAGACGAAATCCTACGACTCAGTTCTTTGTGCAACCAAAAGATTTTAGCTTTGCAGCACCTATGAAGGAATCGTCAGATCTCGATGAATCAAATTACCTCTATCCATTGATATTGAGAAATGTGGATTATCATTTTGTTGATTTGTGTAAATCTATTGGACTCGGTGCTGCATTGTGGAAATTGAAAAAAAACATTTCGAGAGAACGTTCTTGTTACATATTTGATTTCCTTCTCGATGGAGATACTAAAAGCAAGGCCCTATTCACTTCTGAATTGAAATTAGAAAATTCTGAAAGAAAGGGTGGTTCTGAAATGTTAGAAAAGCTAATTTCATTAGATGGCTACACATTCTTAGATAGACCTTCTGAACTTTTCAAAAACCTGCAACAAGATTATAATCTCGTCAAAAACAAGTATTCATACTCTCACCTAGTTCAGAAATATAATATTGTGAATTGTGCCAAATGTTCCAACTATATTTATTCAACACAAATTGCATCTCAATTGAGGTTAAAGAAGAGACAACATGACTCGTCCATTGAAATTCCAAAATTTGACACAATTAACGAAAATAATTTCAATCCAGAAATTCATTTCTGTTGTGATTCCTGTTTAAGGAAGGTGAATGGCATGATAAAGTTTAGAGCTTTTATCCAATCAACAAGTTATGGAGTTTCTGGAGCTGAAAAAGGAATTGTAACTCTGTTAGTGGAACAAGATCAGAATTCAGGAATTTCAAAGAGGAAAATCTTTATATATTTGGAAGGGGCTTATGGACTGGAAGAATTGCAAATTGCATTTTATTCCTTACTGAATTATAGGAAATATATTGAGTACATTTCAGTGGATGATGAAATTCATGTAAAATTGGCAAACACAACAATTGTTTCGTCTGACTATGAAGTTCTCTATCCTCCAAAAACTTACCCTCCAAAATTTGATTGGATGTTCAATGGATCAATGTGAGCTAGATACAAAAGTATTATTTTGTTTGGATCATTGTCCTTCAGTTTGTAGTGGAATTTAAATAAATTTCTGAATTTCTCATACAATTTTTATTAGATAAAGCCCTAATGTTGGAATACCTGAAATGATGAGAGTGTGGAATTCAAATACCAATAATCCACAACACTCTTTGGTTTACATAAAAAGTCAAATGAATTCAGAAAGCAAGAGCTGCTCAAACGCAAAACCACAATCTTGATAAATTAAAAACAATTTACCGACAATGGGGCTCGAACCCACGACCCCAGGATTAGAAGTCCTGTGCTCTATCCAACTGAGCTATGACGGCTACATGTTGAAAATGAAAAATTTCACACAAAACCGTGATCAACCTTACACCTAGCATAAAATTTTCCTTAACGAACCCAATCTCCACTAGTAATTTCAGTTCCCTCCCGTGTACTCTAAAGTTTTATTGTCCAATAACCACTTCCGACCACTCCCTACCTTATCAAAACATGCATTCTTATTCAATCATCCCTATCACATACCTTCTCCCAATACTTGTTCTAACCATTAATTCAAAAAAACATTACCTTGCATTCAACAGAATGTGTGTTTAAGAAAATAATTCTAGTAACACCAAGCCAAACACATGCAAATCTTACCAAAAGCATAAAATTAAGCGCACATTCATAAATTGAAAAATTATTCCGTTGCCTAAAACCGAGCTCAAGGAAAATACCACACAAACACATGTTTGCCAATTGGTAATTCAATGGTTTAACACGAAATAAACAACACAACATTTAAACAAAATGGTACTACATGATGCTTCCCCAACAACAACGAGTAGTGCGGTTGACCAACAAATTAAACAATACAGGTTTAAAATAGAGGCTGTTTTTGACCACAAGGAGGCGAGAGAAATATTTAGGGAATATATGAAGAAGGATTGTCTCAATGAAGGTGAGTTTACTTTTACCTTTCGAATAATAATTATTGTGTTATTGTGATGGTTTCGAATTATCACCACCAATCAAAATAATCAATTAATTTCAAACACAACTCTCAATTAAAAATTTGAATAAGAACCCTTGTTATTTTACGAAAGTGTTGAAAAATACTTGAACACCCGATTAGATAAGAATCGATTAGAATTGGCTGCTGATATCACTGAACATTTCATCACAGTTAGCCAACATGAATTAAACCTCTCCATGTCTATTCGAAATGATATCCTAACCCGATGGGAACAAATCGAAGAAAGAAACAAGAATGTCATTGATGATGATTTAATTGCCTGTCCAATTGATTTATTCAGCAGAGCTCAGGATGTAATTTTCATCGAGATGAAACAAGATAATTTTTCAAGATTTGTCGATTCTGATATTTTCAAAAAGTTTCTAATAAGAGAATTGAAGAAGAATGATCATATTTTGGAATCTTTGGGCACGTGTAAATTCAATTCAAGAACTGGCTCTTTGGGAAGTTTATCATCTGAGGATTTGATGAATAATTTGACACCAGTTTCATCTTCCATTTCATCTTCACCATTACATGCAATTTCACATTCACAACCAAATAATTCTAGTTTTTCTGGGAATGTGAATTTAACTCCAAGAAGTTCTCAAGATAGTGAGAGTGATTCACTCGATGAGAAAATTGCAACTTTCTATGAGAAACAAAATGATTCGAATGAAAGTTTACTCTTGCCAATTATTGATGATATGAGTCCATATATAACTCCAAAAGATTATGATTTGGGAATGAAACTTGTAAATTCATTGAATGATTCGAATATGTGGAAAACTATTGATGAAAAAGTTGGACTCAAGACACTTGTCAGTAATCCTGTTTTTAGTTTTTCTCCAAGAAAGAGTGAAAGTGGGAAGATAATTGTCTGCAATTCTGGAATTCTCACTGGTAAACCAAGAGATTGGTTGAATTTGTTATTCTCTGATTCTATCAATAAGATGATTCATGAAAAGATGAAGAAGAGATTCCAAGTTGACTATATCAAAATTAATCCAAAGAATGGAGCTCACTACCCAAACACAATAGTATACACTGAAGCTCAATTTCCATTTCCATTGACTAATAGAGATTTCATCTTTTGTAGAAGTGTAATTCCAGATCTTTACAATGAAACTACTGGAGAATATGACAGATATGTCTTTATTCAAAAACCAACTCAACATCACGAATATCCAGCCAGAAACTCACCAATCAGAGCACTCCACTACATTTTCTACATTGTTGAAAAGAAGACTCAATCCAGTGTTAAATATTCAGTATTCGAAACTGGAGATCTCTCCGGCAAAATTCCACCAAAGATTGTTTCAAGCTTTTTCAAGACTATTGCTAATGCCATGCACAAGAAAGTCATCAAAGCATGTGAAAAGATCTATAACGAAGAAATCGTTTCCAAAGATGCTGATGGCGCCCTATCAACCCTCACTGAAATGCTCAAATATTTGGAACATGAAAGAGCTAACAAGTCAAACTCAACAATAGCTGAAAAACATTAATACTTGTGTAAAATATATTCATCATCATCATGGATTTCAATATCAGAATTTTTGAGAGTTTCTGATATTTTTGTAAATTCAATAAATTTTTGAAAACAGATTTGAAAACTTTACAAAATTTCTTAGCTGAAAAATCAATAATTAAAAAAATGCAAACAAAATTAAATGAATTACCGTTAGAATTGATAAGAGAAGTTCAATGTTACTCTAGTCGTGTTGAATTGATATTTTTGTGGAGTTTTACTTGTCGGAATTGGAGGCGAATGGTTTGTGAATTGATTTGGGAAGATTACAATGAAGTGATTAAGAAATTTTCCAATAACAGATACGAAATGAATTTCAATGATGATTATGAAAACTTTCTCTATTCGAAAGAAGGAAGAAAGTTTACTAAATATTTAATTAGAAAGCATGTTTACGAAATGGCTTGTCTCCTATCCGAAGAAGAAGAAATGATTGCACAACATTTTGATTCAGTTTCGGAACGATGGATTGATGAACAATTGAAATATTTGAAAAATGTTTTTAATCAATTCTCAGATTTGAAATTAGAAAAACAAAGTTCAATTGAACTATCCAGATCAACACTATTCGACAATGCTCTTTCCTTCATAGGCTCCTTCTTCTTGCCAAATAATTCTTCAAATGATGTGAAGGATTTCGATTTCCTTTCAAAAATCCTATTGGAAGGAGAAAGATCGAGTGGAAAGTCATCGTTCCTCTATTGTGCAATGAATAATGGTGAAATTATTCAAAATTCAATGCCTCCAATTGCCTGTTTTGCTCGGAAAATATTAACAATTGGTCAAGAAAGAGTTAAGATTGAAGTGTGGGAAAGTGGTGGAGAAAGATATCGGCCTCTGATTGCTGCCAATTATCGAAGAGTTGAATTTATTTTGATATTTGTGGATCCTTTCAAATGGAATTCGAAACAGTCCACTGAATTATTGAGCAAAATCAAGGAAGATATTGAGAAATATTCATCGAAAAAGATTGAGGTTATCTTTATTACAACAAGGAAAGACATTGAACAAGAGAAACGAAACCTTTCTAATGAAAAAGCAGATGAATATGCTTTTGATAATTATTTTGGAGCTCTACATTTCAATATTACAAATAATCAAGCTGAGGAACCAAAAAGAATCATTTGGTATTGCACATTACTCAAGTATTTACTTTCGTAACAAATTATTGTAAATTCCCTTAACTTGAATTATTTAAAAGTAATATTAAAATATTAAAAATTTATTGAATTAGTTGATAGCAACAACTTCAACATCGAAAATCAAAACACTGTTAGCTGGAATTTTACCCATAGCCTATTGAGTAATAAATCATAAAAATTGTAATTATAAATCAAATCAGTAAAATTATAAAATCAATAACTAACCCTTGATCCATATCCCATTTCACTAGGAATAACCAACTTTCTCTTTTCACCAACACAAGCTCCTCTGTATTAATAATGTAATTATACGACATTACATGAATTGTTAATCCACACTTTGTTTAACGTCAACTTACTGAAGACCAGCATCCCATCCTTTAATAACACTACCTTGTCCAATCTGATTATTATTAAAATAATTAATGATGTCAAGTGGTATCCAATTCATTCCGATAACACGTGTTAAAATATCAAATCATCAATTATATTTTGTTTGATCGGAATGTATTATTAAAATATTGATCAATAAATAGATAATATAACACTCATACATACAGTGAAGGAGAATGGTTGATTTCTGCTATAACTAGAATCAAATTCAGTACCATCAGTCAAAGTACCTCTGTAGTGAACATCAATTTTATCACCATCCTTGATCTTTCTATCACAATCATTTGGTCTATACTTGACACCAACTTGCAATCTCTTCAAATCTTCATACTTGGCAAAGGAGGATGAAACACAGAAGGTAACAACCAACAACAAGGCAACAACAAGAGTAAATCTCATTTTTTTTAATTAATTTAAAAAATATTTAATTCTATAGGTATTAAATTTTAAAAGATATTAAATATTAAAAGATCTAACTGTTGCAGACATCACTAGTTTATTCTACATCATCATCATCATCTAGCATGGTATGAGTAATTTGTTCCTTAATTATGTACCTTTCGATTGATTCCCTTACTTGGGTTTGATAGGTATCGAGATTATCAAAGTAAATTCTTGGAACTGTACAAATTTCAATATAGTAAATCATTAAATAATTAACTAATACTTACTCAAATCACCAAATCCATTGACTTCAACAATAAAGTGCTCTTGGAAATTCTCAGAAAACATCAAATCAACACCCAAACATAATGAGTTTGGAAAGCATTCATTAGCAATGCTCTCGCAAGTAACTTTCACCTTATCCCACGACCCAGGAGCCTTATATTCAAGTAACCTTAAAAAGTCATCACATTCTCCTCTCTTATTTCCTAAATGTAAATTGGTCATTGGATTTCTGGAAGTTCTTACAACGAAATTCATAATTTTTCCGCCTACAACTACAATTCTCAGATCGAAATTACCACGACCCATATAATCGGCTTTTTCAACCCACTCCTCAACAATAGCTCCCTCAGCCAATACAAAATCTATTACTTGCTTAATATCCTCATTCTTTGTGTATCGTCTTATTCTCAATGAATTGTAAACTTTAAAGTATTGAGGGAAGTTTCTATCTCTAACTAGTTCAGAAGAGGTGGTTGCCAACTCTTTGAATACTGTCTCGGTAGATCCTATAATCCTCTGCTCAACAAAACAATAGGCAATGACACCACTTGCTGAACTTCCATGAGCTAATTTTACAAATACTCTATTCATATTGTTGCTTTTCATGACTTCTACCATTTCGTCATAATTTCTTACATTATAAAACCCTCTTGGAACAGGAATTCCATGTTTTACCAACAGAGAGTGACACATTCTCTTATCAAATGTTGATGAAATCTCATCTAGAGTGCTTGAAAATTGTCTGATACCATGTCCTCGAAGGATATCAAAAAGTTGTTCCAGAGCATTAATAAAGCCAAGATACCATTGTCTCACATATCTTACTTGCCCCAAATCAAAGGCCAGAATATTATTGATATCATACTCGCTCACTCTAGTTCCAAACTCTTCTTGGTTTATACCTTCACATCCCAATGATAATAAACCTCTTTCCACAAAGAAATTTTCACCTGGTGAGTCAATTCTCACAACAATATCCCCAGTTTCCAATTCTTCTCCTGTTTGTTTGAAATATTTTCTCTTCATCTTGTCAATGATTTGTTGCCAATCAATTGGTGCAATTTGATTATTATCAACCACATTAATTTGATGATTATGTGGGTTGACTATTCCAGTTGAGAGTAACATTTCCCAAGTAACACATTCTCCTGGTGGCAATCCAAAGGATGACAAGGCAGCTTGGAAAAATCCAACTCTTCTATTTTCTTCATTTCCTATAATTAAAAATCTTTGTTTAATACCTTTTACTGGTGCAAACTGAATCATTAAATTGTTAACAATACAAATGTTCCAAAATCGAATTAAACATACCACAAATCCATCAAATTTATTTCCTATCACTGTCATTCTATGAACATCAAATCCGATCAAGAATTTATATTTAATTAAATCCTTCAATAATTGTCTCCATTCTTTGCAAACCATCGATAGGGTATGCACAAGATTTTTACGTTCATTCCTATCCTCTTCCGATTCTATAATGATAGAGAATATGAAACTCTTCACTCGTGAATGAATCAAGTCAAATGTATCCCTCGATAATTGCACTGGTAATTGTCTAATTCTTTCAAAGCATTCCTGAGTGAAGGAAATATTTTGTCGATTTTCTATAGAAGTAGTATTGATGGTGCTGTCTTGTTGTGTGGATTCTTGTTGATGGTTTTGCAACATTTTTTTGTAATGTTTTAAATAGTAGAATAAATTGAAGATATATTTAATCTATAAACTAGAATAAACCATTACCACCAAAGACATTATGATTAAATACATGATTAATTTGCTTTAATAGAGATGAATTAGATTTTTGAATATTTTCTCCATTTGGAGAGACGAAACTGAGGCTTCTTGTTCTTGAACCACCGTGATGATTTTTTGATTATTTTACTCTCGGAATTTTTTCAAAGGTATGGAATATGCTTACTTGTTATTTTCAATATTGATTGAGACTGAGCCTCCTAAGAACATTAATCACACCTCTCTCAATAGGCTGAGTTTAATGCAAAATACATCTTTGCCCTGATATGAACAAAAAAGGTGAATTTTAATGTGGTCAACTTTTTTACAATTCGAAAAAAGAGCCAAATTAACGATAAAAAAAATAAGATGAGCACACCTTTGTATAACATTTACTATCGTCTCAACCCATTCTCCCACAGAGAATATAATGGAGAACTTACTCAAGAATTACCAGCTCTCCCAGTCAACAGATTGATCCAAAAGTATTCCCAATACTCTTTCTTGGGTACTAAGAAGATGTTGCCAGATATTAGATTCCCATCAAACAACTCTGATTTCTACAAGAAGTGTTATTTGAACTTCTCAGTCTGGAGAAAGTGTTTGGGCGAACACGCTGCTGATGGTGTCGATAAGGAAGATCCAAATGCTGCTGTCTGTAAGAGATACGAACAATTGGCTAGATTCTCTTGCCCAATGAATGACGTAGGTTTAATAATTTAAATAATATTTAATAATGATGATGAAAATTTAGTACGAAAATATGCTCGCTCAAGTTGAAAAGGACTCTTTTGTTGCTACAATGGGTTTCGAAGCTAAATATGAAGGATCATCACCAACAGTTTTGAAGGTCGACCATCACAACAAGGTCGTCAAGGTTCTCCACAAATCCAAGAACAGTCAATACAATGAAGGTGATACTTACTCTAGAATCAGACAATACTACTTCTATTAAACTAATAGTCATTTCTCTCTCTACTGACTAACGACGAATAAAACCAAGAACACTCTGGGTGTTTGAACACAGGGAATATATTTTATATTGAAAATGTATTTCGATTATTATGAAATTCATTACACGGTTACTATTTGATGATTTAAGCCAATAATAATTTAATTAATATTAATTACATATAATTTAATAATAATATTAAAAAACAAATAATTTATAAGGATGTTTCTGCAATAATTCTATCGAGACTGTGGGCGAAAGAATTCAAGGTAAAGTTATCGATCACTCTCTGTCTTGAACGTGTTCCATAGTTGGCTCTTTCTTGAGCGCTCATGGAAAAGAATTGAACAATGTTGAGGCCAAAGTTTTCGATAATTTCATCCTCGTTGAGATTATCCATAACGGCCAATAGACCTGTCGATTCATGAACAATACTTTCCTTTGGTCCTCCACTTCTCAATGCACAAACACATCTTCCACAATACATGGCCTCAACTGGAACAATACCAAAATGTTCTCCCTGTGGAGTGTAGGCCACTACAGTGCAATATTTCAACAAGACATATCTCTCAATTTCATTAAATGATGGAACATAAATTGCATTCTCTTGGACATTGTACTTGGCTACCAATTGTTTCAATTCATCCAAAACTTGAATATTTTCAGGAACTCTTGGATCATAACCTCCAGCAAGAATGAGTAAGGCGTCTGGGAATCTAGGCTTGACATACTTGGCAAATGAGTGAACCAGCAAGGCAATATTCTTCTTCTTTTCAAATCTATTGATGGATACAACACTGAATTCACTGTCCATTATTCTCTTATAGAATGAACACTTTTCCAATTCTTCCTCAGATGGTTGAACATCGTAGGATGAAACATTGATTGGTGGATATAAAATTTCAACTTGCTTATTAGAGAGCTTTTTAAATGATTCATAGAAAATTTGTTTGGTAAATCCAGAATTTACACTAATAGAATGAGCCATTCCAGTTGTAATTTCCTCAAAATAATCGAATGGAATTCTATATAATTTCTTCAATAATGACAAGTTACTGTCCCATCTCACCAACAATTTATCAGGAAAATGACAGTAAAATACAATTTTAGCCTTTGGAAATAATAATTTCAAGAGTGGAATATGATAACTAATTTGATCAACAATAATCACATCATAATTTTCATGAGAATGATTCAAATACATTCTAATAGTACAATAAAACATTCTTAAAATTGCAAAGAAAATATGAAATAAACCAAATATTGTTCTCGGAAGAAAATCTCCATATGAAATTACATCCAAAGTTCCATCATTGGTTTCTGAGAAGGAATGTTTAGGATCGTGATGAGAGGTAAATATCGTAACCTTGTGTCCAATAACCTTTTTTAATCCAACAGCAGCATCCACAATCAATCGTTCAGCTCCTCCGATACCCAAGTCCGGATGAGTAAAGGCAATATTAAGTGATTTGTTCTTCTTCATTTTTTTTAAATTTGAGCTCAAACGAAAAGTCAACCCAACCAATCAGACTTCCAAATTCACAGAAGAATCAACTCACTCCCAATACATAGACTCATCAAGGAAATCAATGTACTCACATTCGAATATTCAAATAATAATAAGCAACAAACACTAGATGAACTGAATAAGAAGAAAGATGAACTGAAATACAAACAGAAGGAATTTTTTAAGAAAGAGAGAGATAGATGGCTACATATGATTAACAATACAAGTATTGGATTTCTATATAGATTTGATGCAGATCTGAACACCAAGAATATCAATTGGAAAAATCTACCAGACAGCGTAAACAAAGATAGCACTCTCCAATTCTTCACACAGAAATTCAAGAAAGAATATGAAGAAATCAAAATCAAACTCCCAACATCAACAGTCAAAGAAGGTCCACAAGAGATCACAATTAACAAAGATGATATTCTAAGCACACTCAAGAGACTCAAATCTAAATCTACAGGCACAGACTTTATTACAAATGACTTACTCAAGGAAATGACAGAGACACAAGCAACACAATTAGCAATAGAATTTAATAAGATGATTAGTGAAACAAAGGATATACCAATAATAATGAAAGAAGGTTGGATCAAATTAATCCCAAAGAAAGACTCTATTGTAACACACAAAGACATTCGTCCTATCACAATAATGAGTACACTATACAGACTACTATTTAACATCATAGCAAGGAAAATAGGTAAATGGGCAAAAGATAACATCAATATTAGACAACAAGCATTCACATCTAACAGAGAAGTTAACAACCATATTCTAGTAATCCAAGCATTAAGAGTCAAATACAAGAAAACAAATGCATTTGTAATCACCAACTTGGACATAGAAAATGCATATGACGGTGTAGAACATTGTGTCCTTAGATTAGCTATGAAACATTGTAAATTCCCACTAATGTATAACACAATCACCCAAATTATAATAGATTACCAAATCGAGAATTGGAAAATACCTGGCACACCATCATTTAAAATTGAAGAAATAGGAACTCTTAATTTTGCTGATGACTGCTCATTAGTAACACAACCCAACAAGAAACACAATACCAAACTCAAACAACTGAACAAATGGATAGGGAATCTCAAAATGAAAATCAATGCTTCTAAATCAATAACTTCTGTCACACCGGAAAGAATAGCCCTTAAAGACTTCACAGTTAAGCTTGACGATACGTTAATACCAAGACAAACCAATCAAAGAACATTAGGAAACTACATCACAGAAGACCATCTCTTCACAAAAGAAATTGACAAAAGAGAAGCTAGAGTAACACAAATACTAAAAATACTTCCAATCCATTTGATAGAACCAGAAAATCTCAAAAGAATCATAATGGGCAAGACAATTAGTAGTTTTATCCATCTAGCAAGAGGAAATTCAATTTCCAATCCTCGCCTACAAACAATTGACTCAACAATTAGGGGTAACCTAAAAAGATCACTGAAGATCGATGCAAAGGTAAAACCATCCACAATGTATGCACAATTCGAAAGAAAAGGACTAGAAATTCCAAACCTCGAATACATAGCCAACTCAATCCTTTGCAATAACTTAATCAACAAATTCCACTCAAGTAACCCACTTGTCAGAGAAGCAGTACAGTACGGAATTAATAACTGTAACACGAACAAAACAAAACTACACAACATATTTGAAAAATTCCACTACATCCTAAAACAACAACACAAACTTACCACAACAATATGTAACACCAATCATCAACTTCTGGAAAAGGAAAAAGATGAACAATACTCCTACTCAGAATTCACAATATGGACTGATGGATCCAAATCAGAAAACAAAGTAGGATTCAGTATAATCATTCAGAACAACGAATTTACAAAAGGATACAAATACAAGCTCCACTCATACCACTCAAACAACATGGCTGAATTATCAGCAATTACAACAGCACTACACATCATACCACCAAACAGCAATGCAAAGGTACTCACTGACAGTGAAATAGCAGTCAAAATAATTAACAACACAAATTACAAAGGTCAATTTAAGCAAATCAAAGATGAAATTACCAACCTCATCAGCACTAAAAAACTTCAAGCATCCATCGAATGGACAAAAGCTCATACAGGAATAACAGATGGAAATAACTACGCTGATAAGAAAGCCAAACAAGCCTCAAGAATAGGACATCGAATTGCACCCCAACATCTACTAACTCAAGGGCAATTAATTATCACCAATTCGAAAAAAGTTTGGAAAAGTAGAATCAAAGGAGTACTTAGTGAAAAGCTCTACAATCAAGGAACATCCGAACTCATCAACAGAACAAATCTCAATTACCTCAAAGAACATACCACCCCAGCTCACAAATACTCAATCTGGAGGCTCATGATAAATGGACACTTAAGAAGCCTCATAGTAGACAACCCACAATGCCCAACATGTAACAAAAACCTTGACACAGAACACCTCTTCATAGCATGCCCAGAAATGAATTCAGCTAGAAACTGGATGATTGAAGAAATCAAAAAAAATACCAATCTCGAACCAGTACTAAGCACAGAGAGGACAGAAATATTAACACCAAACTCATTCCAACTAAATATCTTTGATATTCTGACGGAACCTATTCAAGGTATTATCAAAGAACAATGGCCCAAGATACAAGGAGGCCTCTCACTTTTTGGAGGAAGAGTACAAAAACAATACAACAAAATCTTAAAAATTCAATAAGACGTTCCAAATGGACGAACCCGTCGGGTTCATTCGATTAATAAACGTTTAAATTTTTTTTAAATTTGTTTTTAGAATTTAAATTGTTGATAAAATTGTGAATTGAATTGTAAAATTTGAGAGGAAGGAATTTCGTGTTTTTTAAAATACGTGTTTTCAAATGATCGTTTTGAAAATGAGTTTTAAATGATGTGAAGTGAACTTGAGATTTTTTGTAAATCTTATTAAGGTTGTTGAGAAATTGCCTTATTCGTTATTAATTTAGTTTTGTTATGTTCAATTTTAAAGATAAAAGTAAAAAGTACCAAATATTCAAGATTTTTATTTCAAAATTAAAATCTATTTAGATTCGAATTCCTCAGGATAGTTCTCTTTACAAAAACATAAATTAGATGGTTTTGGAGGATTAATCGGCGACTTTTCTGTAAATTCATCCAACAATGATTCGATTTCAATTGCTCTAACAACCTCATCCTCCTTAACTTCATAACAATTTTCCTTATTTTGTACATGAAGAGTGACAGTTGGCGGCTCTTTAGTTATCCACAGAAAGATTGAATCTCTATTTCTCAAATCCCTCCAAAATCCATCCTCTGTGAAATTCTTATTGTTGATAATATCTTTCCCTTCATGAACTCCCAAACTTTGCAAGAATTCACTAACTTTCTGTGTTGTTTCAAATGAAAATTTGGCTAATAAGGTATCGCCATCATTAGCATGACCTCCGTATGCTCTAACGAATCGAAAATATCTCATTCTATTGGTCCATGATACAAGCTCTTCCTTTGAATGAAAACGATACATGTATTGTTCAAATTGATTGACTTGAGAAGATTTTTCTTGATTGGAACGACATGAAGTGGAGAAGAATCGAAGATTTTTTAAGAAGAAATGCTCTTATGAGACAATGCTCGATAGATAGCAACGTGATGATTGCTTTTTATCATTTTTTTTTGAAATTGCAACAGATTAATTGTTGATAAGGCAACTCTATGGCAACTCAGTTTGATATTACTCAACATCATTGAATGGATCACGCAAGAGTATATTGCGTCTATTTACAAAAGCACACATATTGTTGTTTTTGTAAAAAACTGTTCCCAGTTGAATTATGTGTAACAGTGTTAGGGGATGTAGCTCACATGGTAGAGCGCTTCTTTAGCATGGAAGAGGTACGGGGATCGATACCCCGCATCTCCACTATCTTTTTATTTAGTAAATGAATTCATTGTGATTGCAGATAGGTGCAATAAGGCTTAAACATATGGTGCCATACTTTTTCCAAGGAGAATACATGAAATGACTTTATGTAATGGAGTAAAACAAGTTAGAAAAATTAGAATATTGAGCTAATAACTTTGGAAATTAGTTTTCACTTATTTTGAATTGTAATATTATTGTTTTTCATTTTGTAATTTTGGACGGGAAGCCTGCCAGGAATATGGCGACAATCCCGCTACAGTCTTTGACTGTATGAACAGTGAAGGCAACTAATCTATTGATTGTTGGTTCAGTAAGTTATTGTTTAGAAAAGCTTGCTACGTGACCCTCTGTTTATCATCTTTGAATTTTATCTATTTAGAAAGAGAAACTTGTGGTTGATCAATAAACGATCAAATTTCGAATTTGAGTCTTCAAATAATACTATTATTATTCAAAAGAAGACAAACACTACACTGAAGGAACGGTTGCTTGGCTAGTCATAATCTTCATAATGTTATGATCAATTACCACATAAGGAAGGTGTTGTGATTTTTCTATTAATTGAAAAAAGAAGGAACATTCGTTAACAATTTTCTATGGATTTCTTGATTAATAAAAAGAAAGTGTTGATAATGTTCTATTAATTGATAAAAAGTTAAGGTACCAATCTGCATGTTCACAAATCCCCCATTCACTAACCATGGCTGGTAAGGAATGCAGCAATCATCTATGAACGAGGAAACCTACAACGAAGCATGTTTCCAGTTCGATATCATGCTCAAGATATGTGACTACAGAGTCTTCATCTTGGTTAACCTCAAAGGTCAGATTGACTCAAAAAAGTCGAGTTTATGTATTCCTACAGAAAAGATCCTGTAGAAGTACAGTCAATGGTTTTAGCAATCTTGCATCCTCAATGATATTATATCGGTTTTGAAAGTGTGGATTGTTGTCAGGAAAAGTTATGGTAAAAAAATTCAATGAGAGATTCAAGAAAATATTTGAATGGACAGTATTCCAGTGAATTAGCACCTATTATTCTGATAACAAAGGAATCTCAACTTACTTCATTAACAATTCAGACTCGTTATTTCTGAAATAATAATATTGAAACAATATGTGTTTTCATGAACAAAAGGAGAAATTTTAATACATTAGTATAGCTGGCGTAGCTCAGTCGGTAGAGCGTTGGTCTAATAAGCCATTGGTCGCCGGTTCGATCCCGTCCGTCAGCATCTCTTTTGGCTTTTAAAAAAGGGAAGACATTCCACCCCATTCGAAACCCAAGTAAGATTATTTTTTTTGGAAACATTGGGGGGGCTTCAAAAAAATATTTTAAATCAGAAATGAATAACAACAAGAGACGAATTAATCGTCAAAAATTCACCAACCAGAATCTAAACAACAGGAACAACACTGGTAATAACAACAACAATATTAGTAATAATAATAATAATAATAATAATAATAATAATAATAATAATGTAATTGTGAATAAACAATCAAATAATAATAATACTACTAATAATAATAATAATAATAATAGTAATAATAGTACATCTAATAATGGTCCAAAATTAAATAGATACCAAACTAAACACAGAGTCATCATTTGTAATTACGACCAAAATGAATCAATCAACAAATTGGCAAATTATTTAAAAATAAGTCCTAATAATGTATTCGGAATGAAGGTAGATAATAATTTGAAATTAGCTATATTATACTTTAGAAACAAACAACTAGCAGAAAATTGTATTAACAAAAATTCTAATCTTGCTATATGCCATCAAACTACTGTAACTGAATTTAAATATAATATTAAATTAGAAATTAATGAAGAAAATATTAAAAAAGTTTGGACAGAATTTAATAATTCAGAAAACCATGACAATATGGGAGATGAAGCAGATAAACCAAATACTAAAATTATATCTATGAATATGGTAACATCTACTAAATATTGGTCAATCCACACCAACACCCTTGTTAGCGAAACATTAATGAAAAAATTGGAATTAACTAGAGACCTAGATAAATCAGTGTCTTTCGTTATTAATTTAGGAGATAATATTAATATTAGACATGATGAATTGGAAAAAACTATTGAAGAACAATGGAAAGTTAAACCAAGAGTAACTTGCTCCAATGATAAAAAAATGTTCGCTGTTGTCCCAATTAATCAATTAGCTACAGCCTCAATCACTAGAGAGATTTATTTTGAAAATCATATCCTCAAAAATCTATCCTATAGCTATTACAAAAAGAAAAGTTTTAAAATTAAATTTAAAAAAATGGAAGAAGAATTAAAAAATCGTACATTGGAAAATGAAGTTCTTACTGAAAGTTTGGACTATTTGGAAGATAAATTTGAAACTCTCAAAACGAACATCAAAGAGGATTTTACATCTAGAATTACTTACCTAGAACAAGAAACAATTACCAAATCTATGCTGAAAGAAGAATTTGAATTAAATAATTCACAAATTTCAGTTCAATTTGATAAACATAAAATTGAGATGAAAGAATCTGTAACTAATCAACTAAAAGAAAATCATGATTCTATCATCAATCATATGAATATAACTATGAAACAAAATTTTGCGGGTTTATTTGAAGAATTTAGAAACCTAGGGGTACTTCCAACACCCAAACAATGAGTCTAAATAATCATATTCAATTAGCTACATGTAATCTATCGTGTTTTAATCTCTCAAAACAAACATGTTTGCTTAACAATATAGATAGACACAATCTGCACGTTATTGCAGTACAAGAGACTCACTGGGACATATCAAATAACGAACAACTCAGATTAGCAACAAATTTATTTAACAATTGTTACGTATTTAATAGTTTCAAACAACCAAGTGACCATTTTGGAGGAATATTAACTCTAATTAGAAAAGACACTCAAATTAACCTCCTTTCATATGAAGAATTAATCAAAGGCCGATTAACAAATGTTAAAGTAGAACTTAACAACAAAACTATTAATTTTGTTAATTGGTATGGAAGAATTAAAATGGACAATATATATTTTGAAATTTTTAATATACTAACAGAACTAATTCAATATTGTATGGTACACAATGAATATTTATATATATTAGGTGATACAAATATGACAACAATACCAAGCACCAAATTTAGCAGACTTTCTCCAAAAGATAAAAACTAATACAATGGATAAGCGAATATAGGTTGTATGATTTTAATTCAACAAACATTCAACCATCTTTCACACAATTCAATGGATCATCAGTATATGCTAAATCACGACCAGATCATATTATTGCTAATATTAACAATCACATATCTAGTAAAGATATTGACACCTTTACTCAACATAACATAGTATGTGCTACTGTTGACCTACAATATGAACCAAAAACTTTCTCTCTACCATTTACAAAAAATATATATAATTGGGAAAAAATTAAAGATAATATTGAAAATATTAAATTAAAAATTTTACAATCCAATTACAACACGGTAGAAGATATTCAAAATCATTTAATTACAATTTTACAAGAATTTACCTATCAAAAAAGAAAATCAAATAATGTAACAAATTGTAAAGAATATCAAGAATTATTCAAATTAAAAAACGATATTAACAAATATTATTTAAAAAAAAAGAAAAATTTAAATAAGAAAAGTATTGAATTATTTAATAATAATAACAACCCTTCCAGAGATGAAATCAAAGTTAAATTAGTAGAACTTGATGATAAAATGGATTCAGTTATTAAAGTTAAATTAAAGGAAAGAAAACAAGCATTCATTAATGAAGTTAATGATTTAACAACGAAAAAACCATTTAGTTACCCATTTAGAAAAGAATCTAAACACTCATCTATCTTCAATGTAACTAACTCGGTCAATTTTGAAAAAGAAATAATAGACCACTTTTCTAAAATGTTCAATACTGAACTCCCCAACTCTGACATTGAATTCACACATATAATTAATGATATCAACAATAATAATCAAATCAACCTATTCACATCAGAATCATTATATGAAACAATCTCAAATACGAAAAATTCAATGGCAGGGTGGGATAATATACCCATAAAATTCCTGAAATTGTTAGATGAAGAATGTATAGAAAAATTTGTAATTCCATTTAACAATATTCTTGAAGGAAAAACCCAAATACCACAATCATTCAAACAAGGTCTACTTCTTCCCCTTCCAAAAGTTAATAATCCTTCAAAATTGGGAAACTTTAGACCAATAGTGGTATTACCAACTCTATATAGAATTCTCTCTACTTTCATTAATTCTCAAATAATGAACATAATTAACACTAATAATAATTTATTAAATGAATGTCAAAGAGGATTCTTGAAGAATAGTTCAACAACAGATAACCTATCAGTAGTGAAAACAGTATTGAATTCATACTTGAACAATAACAAATCAATATTCATTTCTACATTGGATATTAAAAATGCTTATGGTTCTGTAATTCACTCTAAACTGATAGATATTTTAGAAGCAAAAGGATTTGATAGTCATATATGTAACCTTGTGAAAGACATGATCACCAATCATAAAATTAAGATTCTTGCTAATAATTCAGTGTCAGCAGAATTTAATTCAACACTTGGTGTTCCTCAAGGTGACCCTTCAAGCCCTATTCTCTTCAACCTATATTTCGATCTAATAACGCAAGTTATTAAAGAATTCAAAGGAATCTCATTTGGAGATATTAACGTGGTAATCTTATTATATGCTGATGATATAATTATTCTCAGTGAAACAGCATATGAAATGAATGCAATCCTAAAAAGATTAACAGAAATAGGAAATCAAATTGGATTACATTTCGCAGAAGAAAAGTGTAAAGTAGTAGGTATCACACCTGCAGGTAACAGGTCAAAAGCAAAAATCTGGATGAATAATATTAATATTAATAACAAAAAACATGACTTGGAGTACCTTGGAGCCATTCTTAATGGTAGTAATTTCAACTGGAATACACCATCCAGTGTATTAGATAAAATTACATTCAGAACTCAATCTTTCAAACCAAAAATGTTAAAACTAAACACTGCAAGAGTGGTGTTTCAATCTAAAGTAATATCAATCCCCAGATACTTATGTAGTGTCGGTTGTTTCCCAAAATCTAAATTGGAGAAATTGGATAAATATATTTCAGGACAAATCAAAATGAAAATGGGATGGGATTGTAGACTGTCTAAAGCAGTAATGTATGGAGAAAAATCTATTGGGGGTCTAGGACTAATATCACCCTCAAATATTTACTATATAGAACAATGTGCTGCTTTATACAGATTTGTTAACTCATCATCGTCTATTACTCGTTATGTGATGAGAAAAGCATTACTAGATGTGGAACAAGCATTAGACAGCAACAACTATTTAGAAGAATTTATTTTAAATTTAATTAACAACAACTGGAATTGGATCGAACCAAGAAATCTAGATTCTTCAGAATGGATATTAATCAAGCAAAACAAAACTTCACCAGACATCAGGCAAGAATTACTAGCTCATCTTAGAAGTAAGATGACACCTAGCTTGATGGGCAATTTAGATAAAAATAACGAATGGCACAGATTGACATTAAATTTCTGGTCTAATCCAACACTTTCACTATACCAACAAAAGATATGCTTTGCAAACTTGCACAAAGCAATTAGAATCAATAATATTGATGACAAAGAACCAATTATTTGTGAATCCTGTAATACCAGTGCAACTTGGGATCACATATTTTGGGAATGCTCTCGATGTATACACGAACGTACTGAATGTCAACGGTTATATGATGAAATCTCACTCACCTATAACCTTAATAAGATTGAAATCAACACAACATCAAGCTCCCCATCAACTCTTACTTTCTCTCCAAATGGAATCATCTTAAAATCAAATTACAAAATATGGAAAAAGAAAAAGATCGTTAAATCAGAAGTTCTAAATCAAATTTATAGAATTTACGTTCAATATGTTGAAAATTGTTACAAAAATTCTGATTGGAACTCAAAACTAGGTCCAAAAAGGAACTACTCTATCTCAACAAAACAAAAAAACCACCCTACATCATGGCAAATCCACCAACAACTAAGCCAACGATAACTTCATAGTCAGAACCGTACCGGTTCTAACTACCAAATAAACAAACCCTACATTTTTTTTGGAAACATTGAAAAAATTTACAATTTAATGAACTCGAATTTAAGAACATACAACCACTATAACAACAAAAAAACAACTGATTATCAATGGAAGCACCATCATCATCAATATTACCATCAACCATCATTGAATACTTGCAAAAAATTGAGAGTGCAAATCCCTTACTAACAGACAAAACATTTGTGTATGATCGGGATTTGGAAAATTCAACCACAGTCAAATATCATAACATTCCTCACGAATTTAATGCTGACACACTCGTACCAGTAGCCCATGGATCGGAATATCCCAATGAGATGTTTTTTGCTCGTACCTTTGAAAATGATCCCCACAAGAGCAATAAATACCTTGCAGAATTGGATAGGTTGTGTGATGAGTTATTAGGTAAGAAGTTGAAATGTTCCTATAGTTATGCTGCTGGTGGATTTGAGAGTTACTTTTGTGAGGTTGGATTTCATTATTATGGCATTGAGGGATTGTTTTTGCTGGTTTTCAAAACGGAATTTCAAAAGGATTAATAAGCAAAACAACCAAAATAAAAACTGAATGTATCTTTTTATCTGAATTTTAGATAATTTGTTGCGAAGCAACATTTAAAAGTCTTATTCGAGGATTAGTTACATTCAATATTTGTATGTAAACACAAAGTGAACTTGTTCCTTTTTTTAATCTTTAAATAGCGCACAATTCATTGGGCATTTAAGAATTCAACACTAAAAAAATAACTCAAAATGAATAACAACAACAGATTAGTAGGAGAACAAGATTTAAACCCACTATCTGGTAGTTTTAGACCCATCAATAGTAATGGCCCTACCCCAATGAATGGTGGAATTGGTGGAAATCAAGTTGGTCCAAATAACCCAATCTTTAATCCAAACATTCCATATTCAGCACCACCTATTAGACCTCAAATTCTTCCAGGTTCTAGATTTGATCCAATCAATCCAACAATTGGACCATTTGGAGGTGGTGGCAATGGAGGAGGAAATACTTCATCCTCATTTGGTAATATTAATCCTAGTCATCACAAACCTCCACAATTTGAAGATGAGGATTTTTAAAGATATTCTCAATGAATAATAATACTAAGTTTTGAATAATAGTATTGAATATAGTACTTCGCGAGTGTAAATAAACAAGAATATTTGAAGGTTCATTCCCATCAAGTGTTATTTCCAAGGTGTTATCATTGATAATAATCTTGTTCTTTGAAGGGAAGAAATGGAAAGAAATAACCTTAATAATTGCTAAAAGTACCAAACAGATCCAGAAAAAATTGCCTTTGGTGACTGACTGAGAGCACTCTTCCATCGTTAAACTATTCCAACTGGAGGAGCGTCATACAGTGAGCGATGGTTTATTCAAATTCATTTTTCTTCAACTTCTTCATCATCCTGAACATGTAATGTCTTTGGTCCTTCGAGTCCAATCGAACAATATGTGGTCACTTTTAACGTACGTTGATCTCCACTGTTCTCGTATTGATTAAGAGTCTCGATAAATCGATTGTAGGCTGCTAAATTCTCCACCTTGAAGTGAATTTCCTCTCCTTCATCATTCAACACAGCAATCATGTGAGTTTCCCTGTCCAAATTCACAAACACATACTCCTTCTCTGAAACGACAGGAACAATTAAATCACTTGATGATGGTACAACAATTTGATGTCTTTCACCAGTGATGATATCATGAGCTGTGATGAACATTTTACTTCCCATCTTGGTTTTTGTTGGTTTGGACATTTTGCTCTGTTAGTGTGATTCCAGGGTGTTGATGTTTTTTAAGGTAGATCCTGCTGTACAGGTTACTTTTCAAATCACTACTCCTGCCTTGTTCACAAATTGTAATAGGTTCAACAATCCTTACAGACAACATGACACAGTACAATCATGATCACTGTTTATTCAACTTTTGTTGGATAATTGTGATGAGGTGTGAAATCTTGGTGTTGTCTTCCTTTGGTTAATTCAGACAATAAAAACCTCTTTTGGGAGGGAGACATTCATTTCCACTGTTTACAATATTGAGACTATTCTTTAAATGTAAAAATATCAAATGAATAGAGTGGGAGGTGATTGTGGAAGATTTGATTGGATTTCTATATGATGTGCATCATGTCGCCATTCTTCCAATAACTTTCTCATCCTTTCGTTTGACCTTCTCAACCTTTCGAATACATCCTTCAAATTAATTAATGTTTGAACCTGAACTGCATTTCTTCCTCACATGTTGCACTATCAATCTTGAATAGAATTTCCTCCCTCAATAGGTGAATATTTGGCATATTCAACTCATAAACTCCACCAAACGTCAGATAATTATCAACAACTTGAAATGCCAGTAATTTCCTCTTTTTGAAAGTGCTAGCTAATTTGAATTTGGAAATGTCTTTGTAAACAAGGACACCTTCAGGACAGAATGATCTCCTTGAATATTCCAGTAACATTTCACAAGTTTCACTCTTATTTAAAGCCCATTCCAATTCAGAATCGAATACTTCCACCTTTTGATATCTCTTCATAATAGAATAAATTACTGGAAGAGTCACTGTAACAATTATTTCCAAACTCAAGTACAGAAACATGATCAACCCAGCAGGTATAATATGATCCACAACTCTATAAAACGATTGACCTAAGGTAATATATAGTCCTACACAAACTACTTGAAGAATCAGTATCAAAATAGACTCCACCTTAATAAAGTATGTGTCCTTCTCAGTTTTCAATAGAAGAACCAAACACACAAGTTGAATAATCAAATAGACACAATAGGTGATTCCACCAATGTATGTAATGGATTCTAATGCATAACATCCCTCAAAGGAAAGCATTGATTCGTCCTCCATTAGAAATCTCGAATTTGGATGTAAAGAATCTTCAAAAATTGCTAATGAAAACCAGAATATGATATGAAATCCATAAACGGCTAAAAATATAGAAATTAACCATTTGTGGGATTGTAAAATGTAATTGGAATAAATGAAGAATTTCTCTATTTGTTTTAGGTTTTGATGTGAGGCGATTTTGTTTCTAATAGTTTTCAGAACGGGAGCTCTATACACCATTACTGGAATCAAAGTATTTGGACTGTTCGGTGAAGAATAAACTGAACTAATCACTGTAACAATATCATTTTGCTTTTCATTTTCTCTGAATTTTGATTCTTTCAAAAGGTTGAATCTCCATTGTACATACACTCTTAGACATCTAATAATTGTTGGAATGGAGAAACATGGTGGCATTAGAAAGAAAACTAAACTAAATAAGATACAAGGGAAGATTTCTCTACCAATAATAAACCTTAAAGAAAAGATGGTAAATACAAAGAAACTTGAAACGAGAGTAAAAAACATGCCAGCAATTGTCCTAGCTCTGATATGATCCGAGTTTCTGTTCCATACGAAACCAATTATACTCGAAACTACAAGCATCAAATAAACCCCCAAACACAACCCTGACAGAATCGGGACTGACAATACATCAGGACACTGCCCAGGAAAATTCCTCATGTCGTTTACCATTTTCAAGGAAAAAAACCAGCTTGGACATTGTGTATTATTGAAATGGGGTAAATGTGGTTGTTGTTCCGTTTGCTGAAAAGCAAGAGAATGGAAGAAGAGGGAATATTTGGGAAATGTTGCAGTGATTGGTGGGTTGTTCATATCATTGAATTGTATTTTTTTGAGAGAATGATAGGGTTTGAAGTGAAAGATATCTCATGCTCATATTAAAGGGAATAAACGATATTTCAATCTTTGCCCATTAAGGAGATTATGAATTAAAGTTAAATTGATGATTAAGAAATTAAGATAATGTTAGTCATGAGGCCGTCATAGCTCAGTTGGATAGAGCACAGGACTTCTAATCCTGGGGTCGTGGGTTCGAGCCCCATTGTCGGTAAATGTTTTTAGTTTTTTATTTTGAAATATTTGTGCTTAACGTTACTTATTTAACTCTTGCTGTTGGAGGTGATCTTGAAGAAACTGGAATATTATCTTTTTCTTTCCACTCTTGCAATACCTTTCTAATCTTCTCATTAGCATATCTCAACCTTTCCAAAACATCTTGCAATGTGAGAAGAGCTTGAAATTGGACCTCCTCAAACAAGTCGTCTGTCAATTCATCATTACACATTGCACTATTGATTTTCAACAAGATGTCTTCCCTTATAACATTCATATTTGGTAAATTCAGCTCGTAAACTCCACTAGATGTCAAATAACACTTCACAATGTCCAAGGCAATGAGTTTTCTCTTTTTAAAGCATCTAGCCTGTTTAAATTTGGTAATATCCTTATAGACAAGAACACCTTCAGGACAGAAAGATCTTCTCGAATATTCCAACAATATTTCACAAGTTTCATTCTTATTAAGAATAAACTCCAATTCATTACTGAATACTTCAATTGTTCTCAAATCTTTCACAATGGCATACAGAACTGGTAATGTTATAGTGATGAATATCTCAGCTCCACAGTAATAAATCATAATTAGGCCAGTTGGGAATACACGATCATATACTTTGAAAAAATCCATTGTACAACAAATATATATAATGGCAGCTGTAATTTGAACAATGATTGTAATAATTGTTTCTCCTTTGATAAAGTATGTATCCTTTTCAGTCCTTAATAACCAAATAAAAGCCACAACTTCAATAATGAAGTAAAACACAAAAAGAATGATAATTACAATATTGATTGGCGGTTTTGTGTAGCAACCTTTCAGTGATATCATTGAAGCTTCCTGCATGAAAATCATTGTCTCTGAAAAGAAAGATTCCTCCACGGCTGCCAAACTAAACCAAATCAAAGATTGAATTCCATACACGCACACAAATATGAAAGTTTTCCACTTTTTTGAATGGAAAATAAGATTTGCTTTTCTATAAATGTTTTCCTTCTCCTCAATCTTATTGTGAAGATCTAGATATTGTTTAAATTCTGTCCATTTGTCCTGATTAGTTTCCAATATTCGATTTGGAAATGTTAACGACCCAGTCAATATTGGACTCGATGGCGTTCGACACACAACACCACTCCCTATCAATTCTCCTTCACCACCTCCATTCATTTCTTTACAATTTTCATCCAATTCATTCTTTCTCATTTCATTTTCCTTAAAATTCTGAGCTTTAAACCAATTCACTCTCCACTGAGTATAAACTCTCAAACTCCTCAACGTATTTGGCACTGTAAAACTTGCTGGCATCATGAAAAACATGAAACTGTATAATAAACATGGAAATTGCTCTCTGGAAATCATGTACCTCAATGAATAGACGCTCACTATGAAAATACTTGAGAAAATTGTAAAGTGCATGCCAGCTGTTGATCGTGCCATGACGTGGGTGGAGTTTCTCTTCCAAATGAATCCAAATATTGAGAGAGAAACCAGGCAAATATAAAATACGAAAGATAGTCCTGAAATTATGGGAACGGAAATGGCATCTGGACATTGATCAGGGATGTTTCGATTACGAGGGACGAGAGTAAGGGAAAGTAACCAGGTGGGACATTCTGTGGAATTGTTATTGGAAGTAAGATTAGTTGATGAATTGCTTTCGTATAATGTTTCGAATAATGTGTTTGATACTTGATAAAACATTGTTCAAGAAGATTGTTGTTTTTTCTTTTTAAATTACATCATTCAGTATCTCTTAAAATTAAAAAGAATGGTACTTTTAATGACAAGGATTGACTTGAGAAACTATTAAAGACAAGGATAATCATCTTGAGAAAAGGGAAAATATTTTACAATAGAGATTTCGATAAAATTGAAAATGTTTAGAATTTGTTTTTCTTCTCATTTTCTTTGTTATTCGAAAGATAATTGGTTAAATACGAAACTCAATGAAATAGTCAATCTACAACATGCTTTGAAACACCTCAAAAAATTTTGAAACAAACATGACAACAATTCAAGCTCTTTATTCGTCAGGAAATGTCAAAAGTCTTTTCGTTATTTTAGTGAAAGGTATTAAAATGCCACATTTCATTTTCATGCTTGTTTCTGTCATGCTATCTGTCAAATCCTTCCAAATGCAAACAAGTTTCAACCACTGGCTCTTTGAAAATTAATTGATCAAAACGAAATTATAAAAAAATGACAGTTGGCACCTCGGTACTGTCAACACAAAGCTACTTGACAGAGTGTGATCAATTTTCGATATTCAACTTGCTATCTTCAACAGCAGAAAACAATTCAACAACAAATTCAACTCTAAGAGATGAACTGCCATCATTTATTTCAAATGTCAGTTCTCTGTCAAACTCTGCTTTGTTTCTAATGTCATTTTCCATCTTTTTAATAACAGTTGGATATTTATTCTTTGTGAAAGGAAGAAAAACATTGATTAAGAGAAATCAACAAATTTTAATTGGATTAGTGACAGCTTTTGTCTTTATTCAAATGATTGCTTTGATATTTCGTGTCATTTACAATGGAATATCATTGAATTATAATTTACATCCGGAAATCCAAGTGGAAATTGATGGATTATTCATTTTTACACAAATATGTGCCATGTTAGAAACTGCAATTGTTGAAATTCAGTCCATTACAATATTTGTATTGATGGGTTTTATTATGAATGTGTTGTAAGTATATAAATATATATATAATTGGATAAATATTTACATTTTTATTAAAAAATTATTGTTTAATATATTTAAATACTTTACAATAATATATTTAATATTTAAAAATATTATAATAGTTTACAAACGGTTCATCATGCAGGAAGTATGTCGAAAAAACAATTTACCATCATGAAACTCCTCTCCAATCTCCTCACACTTGCCAGTTCTCTCATCACTCTCATTCTTGTCATTATGATTGCTGTCACAAATTTTCTTGTAAAAATTCATGCAGCTCAATTCAATCAGACAGTTCTCTATGTTTTGACATTGGTTGTGTTTATAATAGAAGTGACGATTCAGACTATTCTGTATATTTATTTTGGAGTGAGGGTTTTGAGAACAATTAAGAAACGTTCATTGAAATTGAAACAAGAATCGAATAGAAATGCATTTGTGAATTCTATACAGAAACCATTGACCAAAACGTTTGTCTTGTTGATTTCGATGGGTATTTCGACGGTTTTACAAGTTTTGGCTGCTATTGCTTCAGTGTTGGCTTCGTCTTTCAGTTCTGACTCAAATGTGGTTTCGTATTTTTTGAATTCATTTGGAATTTTACTATTCGCAGGATGTGTTGTGTTAATGTACAATCCACTCCTCTCAGATGAATATAATAACATTGATTTGTATGAAGCTAAAGAAAGAGAGAGACAATTATTATTGAACGAAACTTCATCGATGGGATCTGAATTGAGTAGTCCAAGACAATCATTCTTTACCAACTCACCACGAAATCATAGGAGAACTAGTCAACAATTTCCATATGAACATTCGAATGCCATTAGTAGAATTGTGAGTGATAGTTCAATGACAAGCTCAGCAACAATTACTCCAACCACAAGCTCAGTAAATCTTCCACAACAAGAAGAATCGGCAACAACAATGAATGATCAATCAGCAATTGAGGAAAATAGAAAATCCATTGTGGTTAGTCTAGTCAATTTGAAAGATTTAGTTACATCGCCACCAGAAGAAGTTCAAACACTACCAAGTGTCACTTCACCATCCACAACCATTGAAAGTTGTGAAAATCAACAATTTTAATTTCACGCACATAGTAAGATATAATTAATCCATACTAGTATTCTAATGAATTTATTTTTCAATTAAAATAAAAGAAAATAAACTGCTTAATGATCCCACCACAAAATTCCTCTGTGCTTTTCATTTCTCTTCAAAGCAACACAATGTTGCAAATTATGATACAAAGCTCCAAAGAAACTCTTTGAAGTTTCATCCTTATGATAAACTCCGAGTTTAGTTCTAATAGCTCTAGTAGCTTCTTCAGCATGATAGAATGGAATCTTTGAGAAAATGTGATGACAAACATGAGTGTCAGTAATGTGATGGAGTTTAGAATCCAAGAATGAACCAAATGAACGATCTACAGTACAAATAGCACCCTTCAACCAATTCCATTCACCTTCATCCAAATGAGGAATGTCATCATGAACGTGTTGTAAGAAAGTAAGAGTAGTAAGGAAGAAGAATTGGACTAAAAGTGGTAAAACATAAGTAGTGACCATAACTTGCCATCCAAAAACTTGGAATAATTGATAAACAATGTATAACATGGCAATAACACCAAAATTGGACAAGTGAATCTTGAAAAATTCACTCTTATTGAAAATTGGTGAAGATGGTAAAAAGTGGGAAGTGAAACTGATTGGGGACTTTTTAGAAACTTGCTTGTAATCAGAATATTCATTTTCAGCATCATGTTCTCCATTGTCATTAATCATTGCTGGTTCATAACGAATACCCTTAGCATAGTAAGCATAGAAATTTTCCTTAATTGGTCCAGAAATATTGACCAACAAGTGAAGTGGCCAACCAATAGTAGCCATGACAATCATATCAACAACTGCAGAAAAGGCTGATTCAGATTTTGGTTTCATTTGAACATTCTTAGTTTCTTCTGGCTTTTCAGCTGGATTATGGGAAGGAACTGGTTGAATGTTTTGTGGAACCCAAGTTTGATCTCTGGTCATGTGATTAGTATTGGCATGGTGAATGGCGTGTGATTTCTAATAACAGTACATAGTATTCAAAAGAATTAAGTTTTAACACATTCACAGTTTCAAAACAAACTTACTTGCCAAGCAAAGTATGGAACCAACAAGGCACTTCCAATAAGATAACCAACAATATCACAAACAAGTGGACTATCAGCAAAGGCATAGTGACCACATTCGTGCTATTTAAATTCCACACACAAGTTATATTAATAATTTTCACAAATTCGTTCGGTCCGAAGAATTCACACGTACACAATAAAATTCAAAGAAGGTAAATTGTGTGAAAAGGGTAAAATTAACTTACTTGAAGAACCCACAAACCAGTAAAAGTAACACCTTCAATGAAAACATAACTACAGAATAGAATACTTTGCAACAAGTAATAAATTGGACTCAAAACCAACAAACTTGGATTAGAAAACCACCAACTTTCCAACAAGTTTGAAAAGTAATAATAGGCAACAGTGTAAGCAACCAATTGAACCAAGTCAGAAATAACATGAAGCATACTAGTCATGACTGGTCTTTGGAAACAATGTTTTGGAATGGCCTCTTTCAAATCACGAAGTGTGAACGGAATGGCATCACCATGATAGAGTGATGAGAGAGTTTCATACTTTTCAACACCATTGGTTGATGAGGCAACTTGTTGTGCACTCGATGCAGATGCAGCTGACATTTTTTTCTTCAAGTAATCTTTGCAGTTTTGCATTCCATCCGCAATTATTATTCAATCATCTTCATAGTCACCTCATTCCCCCAAACACAAACTCCCCAGAATGATTGAATGCTTCTTCTTTGAGGTTAATACGTGTTGTACAACAACGGACGGTAGAAAATTCAAAGAGTCGGGATTTTCCAACACGGCACTCCCATTAGCTCCGAATTTAGTCATTTTATTCTTCCATGTGTACAATTCGCAAATGCATGTGTGTGGACAACGAAAACAAGCTTGTTTCATTACATCTTGTTTTGGAAAATAAACACACAGACTATGGGAAGATTCATCTTCTGTTCGTTTCAATGTTGTTGTTGGAATTTGAATTGTTCATCATCATCATGGCTTGTTGCTGTTGTTGAAATCGATTGCTGCTGGCTAAACTTCGAACAGGACTATGAGCATGTCCCAAACTCATTGTTCTCTGGAGTTGTTGGAGTCGTTCAAAATTTCTCCTCAATTCCATTTCCTTCTTTTGCTCCTCTGTTAATTCAATATGCCATGGTCGAATGATACAAATAATGATTGAAATCATTAGACAAATAACTAACAAGACAAAAAGTAAGGAACTTCCAAGTGTTGCTGAAATGATAATAATGTCATTCAAGGAAGGAACAATGTAAATTTGATTACAATCCTCTGATTGACATCTTAAACCTACCGCTCTGACAGTAGCAGTGACATTGAGGGTCAATGAAGAGGAGGAGAATAGTTTAGAGTAGGCGCTTTGAGAAATACCTACTGCAAACTTGGTATCCTGAATCGTTTCATAATTTGCTTTCTTCATGGTGCTGTCAGCTTCGAGAGAGCAAACTTCCAATTCTGCTGTGGTTGGTTCAACAATGGAGGCATGATAGGTCCACAATGGTTGTCCAGTAGTTTGAGAGAAGGTTGGGTTGGTTAACCTGAGAATTAATCTGTACATTGTGTTTGTTTTGATTTCGTTGCAGATTTTTCTGTCAGTTTCCAATTCTGACTTTCTCGTAGCAGTCATAAGATCACCTGGGAGATTAGGATAAATTTGAATTCTGACTGGCTTTCCAACACCAAATTGAGATACTTGTGCTTGGAGGTAGTATTTTCCATCGGTAGACATGAGCCACAACTCGAAACTATTTCCCATAGATAAATCATCGAGAATGAAATCTGCAAATGCCACCACATCACTAATGATATTATCTTCAATGCTTAGTAGGGAACGTCTTTCATTGGATGTTGTAGAGTTGAAGGTTGAAACTGCCTTCAAGCATGTTCCTTGAGCATTATTCACAATGGAAAGGAGAGGAGCACCTGTTGTGAGTGGAATTTTAGTATCGTAGGGAATCATTTTTGAATAGACATCATTCATCGATTGGAATTGATTCAAAAATTTGGATCGAACATTTCTGTTTGACAGTGGTGAAATGAATTTCAAGGCAATTTTCTCCTCCTCAATTGAACAATCCATTCGATTGTATCCATAATTGAAAGCAACACATTTATATCCCTCACTGCATGATGAAGAAGGATTAAACCTAGAATGTTGAACCAATGTTGCACAATTAGTGGAATATGAAACTCCAATCAAGTGGCCGAACAAATCCTTTCCCTTCATCTTGATATTAATGGAGGAGAGTTCAGGATTGTATTCCTTATTTTCTATCGAGGTGATTTTTGGAGAAATTCGTCTTATAACATGTCCGTTAAAGGATTTCTTCTTTGAGACTATTGAAAACTGTTCAGATTTTGGAATGATAATCATTTGATCATTTCCAAAAAGAAATGAATCTTCTAGAGTATCATAATGTTCAACAATTTCAATAGAGCTTGTCTTTCCAATTTCAACCCAAGAATCAGGTAATATTGAATAAATCACCATAACTCCTTCTCTCTTGTGTGTTAAGATTACTCTTGTTTCAGAGTTTGGACCATTGAATAAGGTGAATTCATTGCAATCAATAAGAGGATAGAAAGTTTCCTTTTCAATTTTAAAAGAATCTTGATTAATTGAAATTTCCACAATTTTCAATTTCTCATCCTCTCTAACCATGCATTCCACATTGTTTCTTCTCGTTTTGAATGTGCAAGATAAATCCTTCATTGATCTCAAATCTTTCATGAGCAAACTTCCATGATTAAGTATTATATTGGAATTCAAAGAAATAGTAGATAATATTATCCTCTCTTCCGCATCCAATTCAATAAGGTAGACTCTCTGAGTTGACTTTGAATGGAAAATGTTGATGAATTTACTCTCAAAACTTGAGGGAGTAATAATCATATTGAGGATACTTTTCGAATTTGCCTCTAGTGAATATTTGCTGATTAGATACACTCCTTTACTCTCCACTAGTTGATATAGCTCATCATCTTGACTCAAATAGGATGCAATTACAATAGGGGATTCGACAACTATTTCATCACTTTCCCTACTACTTGTTTTGGTGGCAACACTCGAGGAGTGAATAATAGAGTTGGAATTATCCTCCACTACATGTAATTTGGTATTATCTAGATATAACATGTAACGATCTGTTAATTTCGAAAGAGTCCTGATGGAGCAATTTTCAAGTAATGTACAATTAGTGTGCTCGCAATAAGGACCATAATATCCTTCCCTACACTCACATAGGGAACTCTGTTCATTAGTTTGGAGTAATGAAGATGGTTGAAAACCCCTTCTTCCAAGAAAACATTTATATTGCAGCTGTTGCTGATGTCCCGATGCTGCTACCTTAATATTATTACTTAACAGTTGAACAATTACTACCACCAATATACACAACAGTACCAAACATAAAGACACCCTCGGCCTAGAAATACCATTACAACTACTCTTGTTGTGGGAGGTTTTCATCATTTCTTTTGTTTTTTTGTTGTATTAATACTGTAAAGGTCGTAGCTTGTTTATTATTCGGAAGGAACTGTATTTTTCATAGCAGAATTGTTGTTAGAACCATTGAATGGTGTAGAATGAGATTGTTGAGGAGGATTTGAATTAGAAAGACCTCCAAGATTCATATTGGAAATGTTACCATTATTTCCCATAATTGGATTCCATGAGAAAGATCCATAACCTTGGAATAAGGACCAAGATGCATTTGAAGCTTGTTGTTGAGGAGCTTGTTGAATGGTGTTAGTCATTGGGAATGAACTGGTACCACCAAATAAATTAAAGCCTGGATAGAGGCCATTACCCATTCCTAAATTGTTTGTTGGGTTGTATTGTGGCATCATATTTGGATTGCCATATTGCATGCCCATATCAAAAGGATTGTAAATGAGAGAATTTGCTCTTGGAGAATTGCCATTACCGTTAGATGGTGATAAATTATTCTTGGCAATATTTCCAAATGATGACGAATCAAATAGAGTATTGGATCCGCCAAACAATGAATGTTGATTTTGGAATGGTTGTGGATTTGGTAAGGCGTTTGAACCACTTCCAACACTATTTGGTGATGATGTGCTAGCTCCACCAGTGGTAGACGGAGTGGTAGAACGCTTAAGTCCTGAAAGCATTAAATATTCATCCTCATTCAAAAGTTCTCCAACAACACTTGAAACAGTGCTATTACCACTTGGTGTTTGATTAACAAATGGATGCATTGGTGACTCCAAACTTGTACTAGTATTATTGCTACTAACACTGCTACTACTCTGTTGTCTCGAGTGCTTGGTAATCTTACTATTAGCTCCGTTGACAGCACTCGGAAGAAGAATAAATCCTCCTTGTTGTTGAGTTTGTACTGGTTGTGGTTGTTGAGTTTGTTGTTGAGTTTGTGGTAATGGTTGTAAAGTAGGAACTGGAACTGGGAGAGGTGTTCCAGTAGTGTTACCATTTGAAGAAATAATTGTTGTAGAACTTGTTGCAGTCTTTACGTGTTGACTATGGAATTGATGACTTGCTTGATGCTTCTCATTACTAGTAGGCGTGTTCTTTGAAGGTTGATTATTGTTAGAAATAGAATAATAGGATGATAGTTTCTGAGGAGTGTTACCACCAGTAATATTGCTTGTGGTTACCTTTTGAGGAGTGCTACTTGTTGATACTGGAGTTGTTACCTTGGAAGGAGTACCTGGTGTAGCAGTAGTAGTGTTAGAATTACTAGTGCTAGCTGGTCTAAGGGATTGGGTTGTCATTGTATGAGGACCACCTCTGCCACCCCTAACAGATGAGCCACCTCTGCCTCTGTTAGAATAGGTGCTATAGGTTGTTCCTCTTGGTGTTGTTGTGCCAGACACAGATCCGGCAACAGCTTTTGGTTGTTTTGGCTTTTTAGTAACAACATTCCAATCTTGAACAGCTCCTCTATTCTCAAAATCATCATCGTAATCATAGTCCAATGAATCATAATAATCATCCTCTTCTTGTTCTTCAGTATTGAGATAATCTTGTTCATAATTTTCATCAGCAGAATCATAATCATTATTTGTACTACCGATACTTTGGTTTGGTGAAGCAACATCTTCGGAAGGTTTAGCCTTAGGTAATTCAGTAGGCTTTTCTGGAGTCTTGTTTTGATTGGAATTTGATTTCTTAACTGGAGTTGCAAGCTTTTCTTCCTTCTTCTTATCCTTATTCTTTTTAGATGATTTCTTATTATTCTTAGAATTCTTGGATGTGGTTGCTTTCATTTCTGATTCTCTTTCAAATTCTTCGAGGAGACATTTTTGCATTTCCGAGGCACATAAATCATTATATGCTACTCTAATATTATGTGAAAACAATCTGGCAAGATAAATTTGGAATAATAACTTGCTTTCTCTCATATTAGATGCTAGAATTTCATTCTTTTCGTCTTGCTCTTTTTGATTATCCCCTTCTTTTTGATGTCCATGTCGTTTATCTCTAGAAATTCTTCTCTTTGAATAATATTGGTCATCATGATCGAAAGATCTATTCTTTAAACGCATTTCTGAATGATTAGTAGAACCCTTATCATTAGAAATTTCCTCATCTGTATCTGATTGTGAATATTCATCTAATGTTTCCTCGTCATCTGTTTCACTCTCGAGATCTTCTTCGTCACCTTCTTCATCGTCCTCCTCTTCTTCCTCTTCCTCTTCGTTTTCCTCATCAATAGCTTCTTCATCATCCTCCTCCTCCTCTTCATCATCGTCATCTTCTTCATGTTGCAAGTTATTGAGAACAACAGTGGCATTTGTATTCGATTCACCACCTCTAATAAGATCCTTAACATTTCCTAAATGTACCATAGCAATAGAACCATTTACAACTTTCATATTTTGAGAAGATCCTGATCCTGTTGATGTCATATCAATGCTACCACTCACAACAAGAGCTGCTGTTGAAGAGGTTTGAGAAGATGATGAATGAACCACAACGGATGATTTTTGACTGGTATGTGTTTGAATAGTTGATGATGTTGCTGTTATTGTTACAGAGGGTGGAACTTGTACTTGCAAATGGGAAGTGGAAAGGGATGAATTTTGGGAATTAGTTGGAGTTGTTATTTTGCTACTCTGCTTTGCATTATCCGTAACCATTTGTACATTTACATTATTCAAAACTGTGCCATTAGAACCAAGTGTTAATGTTGCTGTAGCACCACCTTGCTGTTGTTGGAATAAATTCAAAATTTGACTAGTCATTACGTTTGAGTTAGTAGGATTCGTCTGGTTTTGTGTTTGTGGTGATGTAAGGCTATGATGATGATTATTGTTATTATGATTATTTGATGAAAAAGCTTTCTTTGCATTCTTCAAGAGTATTTTCTTGATATTAACTTCGCTATTGGCTGTACAATAATTTATGAGAGTGTGAATATTCTCTGGCACTGGAAATTCATTCGGTCCTAACTTTAAATCATTTGGAAAAGCTTCTTCACACTTTTGTATTACTTTCAAAAAGTGCTCACAATTATCTCTTCTAACATAGTCATCAATTACCGTAATCTTTCCGTTTTTCACAGTCAAATACCTTCCAAAAGGTAATGGTACTTCATTTTGTGGTGAAGTAGAATCGCTAGTAGCTATAGTTGTTTGACTTGTTTCACTTGTAGTTGTACTACCTGTAGAGTTTGTATTATTGTTATTTGCCTCGTCTTCAATCAAGAATTGTGTTTTTTCGGATATTTTGGAAAGCTGTTTACTAACAAGAACATGATCATTTTCACTGAGTGTTGTTGTAGCCTGTTGAGTATTGTTAGTAGGAACAGGTTGTTGTTGCTCTGCTGTTGTAGTTGTTGTTGTACTATTATTGGTAGTACAATCAGAGGAGATTGCGAGTGGTTGTTGTTGTTGTTGGGTTGGAGTAGTGTTTTTAACTTAGAGTGTTGAAATGATGCGGTTTTCCTTCTAACTCATTCACATAATCTTCAAAAACTAATTAAAATTGAATAAATATATACTTCTTCAATATTATTAAACATACCTGCAATCACTGCATTGAAAATAGCCTTCTTTTTTCTACAGGCAGGGCATAAACACGAGGAAGGTTTACTCAAAAAAGCTGGTTTATCACCTTCTTTTGTAGTGTAAGGTGATGAACAACGAATTTGGTCAAGAACAAATTTACAATCCATTTGCAATAATTGGAGCTTCTTTTTAATTGGAGCTTCCAACCAAAAATCTTGAAGGGTGTGTGGTATCACACCTTGTCTTTTTGACTTTTTAGATAAACCCTTAGGTTTATGATCATCACACAAAAAACATGAATCCAAATTTACAGGTTGTGTAAAAATATTTCTCACATTTGTAATATTTTGATTCGAAGCAGCAGCAACCACCGAAGATGATGAGGAACCATGATGTCCCGAGGTGGTTGAAGTAGACTGCTTTTTACTTTTCTTCTTGTTCGCCATTTTTTTTTGAACAATTTAGCGCCATTATCAATTTTAATGTAGTGAAAAAATATCAGTGTTTTGTCTCAGATTTCCGAAGAGAGAAATTCTTCTGCAGAAGAATATTTGAATATTAAATCAATCACTCTAACTTACAATATTGATTGGAATGTCCATCACTTATCATTTGAAAATTAATATTCTTCTTAATTATTTGATTGAAAATGAGATGGCCATTCCGAAAATCAATTAATCAAGTTGTTGGTTGTTGGCCAATAATCATTAATATGTGTGGATGTTTTAAAGTGGCTGGGTGATTGGGCCAGACGATTCGAAACGCTCACTAAAGATGACCAAAACAAGAAGTGAAAGTTTATTGATGAGAGAACTAAAAAATTGACTGAATTATTACTTTGCCTATTCACAAAGTTGTTGTATTTGCCAACATTAACTTTAGAATAAAGGAAGAATACGAAGTCAATAGAATAATAATCAATAGTGGAATGACAATTACTAGAAAGATAAAACGAATTGTTCTCCTCAAGAGGGAGGAAACATCAGATTCGAATAAGAATAATGGAAGTGATGGAAATAACAACAATACAATGACACAACAAAGAGGAAGAAGCAGCAGTGCAACAAGCACACCTGATTTGGCACCTCTCATTATTAGTGCATCATCGAGTACATCATCAATTCAAGATTCATCCTCACCAATGTCTGCTCCAAGCCACCACAGTTTGAATTCGCCTGCAATGGATTATGCTGTTGTGAAGGCAACTAGAGTTTCATCCATTCCACTAAATAATAGTGTAGATGAACACAACATGTTTAGACCTTTTATTTCAAAGACTCCGAGAGGAGCTCTTCAGTCAACACCAGGTTCAAGTAGCAGCATTTCATCTTCACCTAATGTTGGAACAATAGTGGATGATTCGTGTATTATTGAAACGAGTCAGCCAAGGGAATATGTCCCATCTCGATCGAATACAGTAATTGGAGGAAGGGCTCCAATGGAAAAGGTAGCAAGTGCCATCACACCTGTTGAAAACGACCTCTCAATGAACAAACTGGAAAATTTCGAACCAAGATTAAAGAAAACTAAAAGTGCCTCCACTATTACAGTCAAGAAGAAGGTTGTTATTTATACTCAGCCTCAAAAGAGTGAGATAACTGCCCCTCCAGTTCTGGAAAATGCAGCCAAGTTTTCACTCATTCAAGCTGTTAATAATGAAGAAAGATTGCAAAAATTGAAAGTGGAGGAGGTTGAAGAATCTCCTCTCGATGAGGAATCAACACGATCTTCCTTCAGTAATGGAAATATGGCTTCACCAGTGAATGTTTATAGCCCTCGAGCCTTTGAGAATGGTCTTCATTTGACACCCTCAAATTCAAGACCTTCTTTGGATGAAATTGGTGGAAATCCTTCGAAATTGTATGCATTTCTGGAAGATGGAGACTTGAGGAGGTCAGCCTCTCCTAGGAGAAGTACAATCGATGAAAATAGAAGATCTACCATCACCAAATCAGACATTGGAGAAGACTTGTTCAATAATGGTATTGAACTCGCTATTCCACCAGAATTAGAAAATGTTGGAAATTATGGACATGTCTCTTTAGAAAAATTCATGCAGGAAAGGAACAAGAAGTATAGAGGAAGTTTACGTGGACTACACTCACTAAGTCAAAAACCATCACTCTCTTCTATTGAAGAAGAAGGCCAACACGAACAGAGTTCAATACAGCCAAACGTTCAAATTTCTCATAATGTTTATGAAACAGATGGAGAATGCTCAAAATTTACCTCTTACAAATTGTCCAATTGCTGCAATGTACAATCTTCCCTTGACCAATCGACACTACTCGAATCGTTTTATCCTCTACCTGAAGGATCTTTATCATTTGAAATTAAATCCCTACCAGGTAATCAAGAAAGACAATTGAAAATTTCATTCAAGGCAAAGAAATCTATCAATGTGGATTTACACAAAATCATGATGGAAATTATTACTCACGATACTTCTAATGAAAGGATTCACCAGTTAGAGGACTATGAATGGTCAATGGTGATGGAAACGAGCAGTTATTTTCCAACGTCTAAGGACTTGCTGAGGAGAATCATCTCTGAAAATCAAAAGGATACATCACAAGGATTTCAATTTAAATCCTTTTCCCATTTATCGAATTTTATTGGAAATGCAATTCAAGAGGAGATTAAAAGAAGGTTACCACATTCATCATCAGGTATTAATGGGGAAAATCTTAGGTTGGCTCTTGTTTTTACTCAAAACGATTTTATACCCAACACAATCAGTTCAATTCCAGAACACAATCATGATAGCACAATTCAGGAATTGTTAAAGAATGAAAAAGTCGATTTCAATTTTACAGATTGTTTGGAAACACATTTTGGTAAGGAGATAGTATCTTGCTCAAGTAAGCTAATGTTCCTGTGCGTTCAGTTCTATTCGCCGCTGTTAGATTCAAATATTCAATTCAAACTACCTCTATTACCCAACAATGTCACAGGGGAAACACAGAGGGAGCAAGTTATTCAGACACTGGAAGAACAAGTTGCCCAACTAGAATCAGAACTTGAGGAGATACTATACCAAAAGTATATGTGGGAATTTTTAATGAAGTACACTTTCAAGGTTTTTGATTCACGGATTATTGATACAACTAGAGTCTCAATAATGAATCAAAAGAGGACACTCAAATATATTGGTGGAGAAAAGGCAACCTGGACCAGTTGTGTTTGTCGATGTCCCATTACACCAGGAAGATTTGTTGATGGCAACTTGGAATCGAATAGTGTTCATGGAGATTTGTCTTCACTCAAGACGAATCACATTCTCTCATTGAGATTGGACTCATTCCCAACAGGATCTGATATCTTTATAGGTATTATCAATGCAAACCATACAGCCGAACAAATACTTCAAAATTATGTAGTGAGCGGAAAGAGTGATTCGCACACCTTCTTCCTTAAGGATAAACAATTCAGGCATGGATCTCTAATCATCAACTCAATCTCGAACAATGCAGATAGTGAATATTCATTCTCAGACGGAGATGTCATACAAGTTGTTTTGAACTACTCGAACATGAACATTAATGTCTATAGAAATTACCAACGCATTTTGCCTTCATTTGCTCCAAATGCAATAGATTTGGAAAATACGGAATGGTATTTTGTTGTGGGATTAAGCCAAAATGGGCAGCAAATTACTCTAATATAGATGTTATATTGATGACTAGTCATCCAACTTTGGATTGAATATGCCATTGGTCTCCTCCAAATATCAAATAAGAGACTTGAGGAACATTGCGCAAGAAGAAACAGATAGTATTAATAATCCGAATACATCTCGTGTTTTGAAAGCAATCTCGTCATTAGAGCTTAAAATCACCAATTAAGGCTCTATTTTTGGACAAAGATATTATTAATCCAATATTCATTTTTTTTAGCGGAAGGGACCAATCAATATTGCCTTATGTGTAATTGATCAATTATTTAAGAGGAGGCGGGTAGGTTGGTTTTTTGGCTCAACAACAAACAAAAAAAACACACAATGTCTACTCAAGCCGATATGCAAAGAAGAAGAGCCAGAAGTATTTCAGTGCCAGAAACAGCTTCGCTATCATCATCGCTGCGATCAATTGATATTCTGTATGAGAAATTAATGCACTATCTGCAGGAAAATGATCAATTGAAAAAGCAAATACATACACTCAATGAAGAACATCAATCAGAAATTACCAAACTGAAAGAAATCAACTCTAGTCTCGTTTTTGAAAATACCCGATTAGAAAAGGCTCTGTATAGTATGAATGAAAATGACAATAAGGTCGATCAACAAGCTTCCATTCAACAAATCAAATATTCTCAACAGGATTCGTCGACCCTCCAACAACAACAAATGACCATTTCAAATGAAATTGAAGAATTAATGAGAAAATGTACAGAATACCAAACCGAGTTGAACAAGGCAAGAAATGAATTACAAGACAAGAATATACTGATACAATCCCTTAACACACAAGTCAAATTAAAGAAGGAAGAAAACGATCAATTATTAGAAGCATGTAACAGTATGAAATCCAATTTAAAGAACAATCATCAAACTATCAATGTGCTGTCGACCAATGTTAAAGAACTCGTTGATGAATGCTCGCAGTTTAGAAAGGATTGTACTCTCAGTATGAATAATATTCAGGACAAGTTTAGAGAACAATTCAAACACGTTCTGCTGAAACGATCTCAGAGAGAAGCATCCCATTCTGTATCACTAAGCCAATCCAATCTGTAAATAAATGTATACATGTAAATAATATTGTAAATATGTTGAATGAATCTTTTATGGAAGAACTGTAAATGATTGTTTTGAACAATTCTCTTATTTTGGGAAGATAAATTTCAATTAGATCATCTCTTCTTATTAAGGTGATGGAATCAATTAGACATACTTGAATAAAGCTTATGCCTTAATAAAATTTTAGGGATTAGACAGTGACTGTTATTGAAACTGGCGCACCAGAAACAATTATAAAAATTCAAGAGATATCAATTAGATCACTTTACAATGAAAAGTACCTATTGAATGCCTATCCATGTCACTCAATGTCAACTCAACTCTAAGAAAAATGCACAAATTATATCAACAACAATTAGAGCAAGCTTTAGAACAATTAGAATTTCCCTCCTCATCTTGCAACCCTTCACTTCTTCATCCAAATTCTCATCACTCTCTTCACCAACCATCAACAACATCATCATCCTATCATCACGCCACTAATTCAGCTAGGAAACAATTCTCCCTCTCACCTTCTTCCTCATCCTCTGATTATTACCCAAGGAAACGATCTCAAAGCGTTGTTGATTCTTCGGAAAATCAAATCGATGTTGCCTCATCACTCACTGCACTCGATGCTTTGCATGAAAAGCTGAAAATGTTAAGTCAGGAGAATAAACAAATGAAAATGCAATTGGATGGCTGCACCTGTAGAGATAATATGAAAAAAAAGGGTTTTGGCGGGAGTTTTGAGGGAGCTTCGTATCAAGAGTTGGATTATGAGAATTTTATATTAAAGAAGGAGAAGGAAGAGTTGGTGGCGAGAGTGGGAGTATTGGAGAGGAGAATGAGAGAAATGGAGAGTAGGAAACGAGATTGGGAGAATAAGGAAGTGATAATTGAGGAAAATGAAGCGGAGGATTCGAGTAATTTTGACTGCTTGATTGAGGAAAGTAATGAACAGGAGATTGTGGAAGATTTATCTATTTTATTAGAGAATGAAGAAATTGTAAACGAGAGAAAATCAATGGAAATGAGAACAACAGCAACTTTGGATATTTCAATCCAATGTGAATCAATTGAAAAAGAAGATAAAGAAACAAATACAAATGAAACAGAACCAATGACTGTAGATAATGAAATTAAGAATAATATTCAATTAGAAATTGAACAGAATAATCTGGTGCTTCCTTCTTTGGAAGATGAAAAAATAGCAAATGTTAAACTTGAAGAAATTGAAATGATTTCAGAAGAAATTCAAACTATTGAAGATTATCCATCACCAGTTGTAGACAATTCAAAAATCATGCAACTTTCTGAACAAATTGAAAACCTAAAGGCAGAATTACAAGTCAAAACTGATTTAATTTCAACTCTCCAAAAGGAAAAGGAACAATACGAAAAGAATGAACAAGAACATCAAAAAGTTATGAATCAACTCACATCCCATGTTAAGGAACTTGTTAAGGAGAGTGCCCTTCTCAGAAGAGAATACAATGAAAGCATTCGTAAATTGAAAGAAGAATTAATTGCTTGCAATGATGATAAACAGTGAATTCCTTTTAGAGAGTAGCCGGTCGTAGAAAATCTATCCATAATTGATTGACAAAAAATGGTAAATTCCATTCTCTGCTCATTTCTATTATAAGAAATTGAATTGGTTGGTAAATTCCCAAATCTGAAACTCAATAAATTGATTCCAACATTAAAGTGTAAATGATCAAAAAATCATAACAAAAACATTCACAATGAACGCTTCAAATCCAAACCAAAAGATGTGGCTTTTAGGTTCAGCAGTTGCTCTAGCTGCTGGTGCCTATTGGTACAATAATAAAAAGTCAATTAAGAAGAAGGCACAAAAGTTAGAAAAGGAAGCAGGTAAAACAATGGAAGATGTTGGATCCTCATTGAAAAAGGAAGGTAAAAAGATGCAATAGATGGTGATTTAGCTCTTGGCCAAGTTGAAATTTGTGTTGATTTTTTATATTACAAATATATTACACTCTCTTAAACACTGAACCAATTGAGACAATTAATAAATTCTTGGAAGTTAATCTTTTCATCTCCATTCTTATCCAATTCAGCTAATACTTGTTCAATAGGATCCATGTCTTCATACTTTTCAGAGAGTTTTTGATGGAATGATGTGAATTCGGGAATGGAAAGAAGCTTGCTATTGTCCTTATCATATTGTTTGAATAATTTACAAGCAGAAACGAGGAGTTTCAATTTATCAGCTCTTAAAATCCCCTTTTTAGAAGCCAAAGCTTGCCAACATCCAAAGAATTCATCAAAAGTTAAAGTGTGGCTTCCGTCAGCATCCAAAAACAAGTGAATAGCTTCCAATTCCTCAGCATTAAGCTCAAAGCCCATATCTGCAAATAATCTATCTAATTCCTTCAAGTCCATTTCATTATTTTCATTCTAAAATTAAATATCAGATTAAGTTTCAATAATAGAAAAAAGAATTCCTCAATGATCGCATCAACATGATGAAATTTTAAACCTACCCTATCATACTTATTAAACAAGGCCTGAATAATATTCTTTTCTTCCTCAGTAATAGCGTGCATTCTTGGTGTGGTTGGTGGTGGAGATAATTTTTTTTAATTTATTGGTCTCTCTACAATTATCAAGGGTCACCATCATGAACTTGTGTGCAAGAGAAATTAAGGTCAAGATGAGTGCTGTTGGTTGACAATAACGAAAACGAAGAATTGACTATAATGAATAAATTAAGGGGATTGAATAAGTGGATTTGTCCAGGATTCTGAATGAAGAAATTAGTATTAATTTGCAGTAATTAAAACGATTCTAGAAGTTACTATTTTCTCAAATGATCATCCAACCCTTTATACAAACAGATTTACAACATATTACAACATATTCACAAAAAGAAGATCATTGGTCCCAAGTTTACAACAAAGAAACATTTCCAATAGCTTGACCAATAAGAAGATTTTCAAAATCAAGAACATCATTATAAAAAAATGTCTGACAACAATTTACCCATTCTCCACTCTTATTGGAGAGCATCCAGTCCATACAGAGTTAGAATTGCTCTCGGCTTGAAGAATATTGAATATCAATATGCACCTGTTAATTTATTGGAAAATAAACAAGCTTCCGATGAATATATGCAAAAGAATCCTGCCAAGTTACTGCCAACATTGGAGATTGATGGTCTCGTACTAACACAATCTGTTCCGATCATGGAATATTTGGAAGAAACTAGACCAAACCAAGGAGTACATTTACTTCCTTCCGATCCAATTAAAAGACACACTGTGAGACAAATTACACAAATGGTTGCCTCTGATATTCAACCAATTCAAAATTTGAGATTGTTGAAAAAGCTTAAAGAGGATTTTAATGTTGATGAGCAAGGAAAGGCTGCTTGGTCTAAACATTGGATTGAACTTGGATTCAATTCTATTGAAAAGGTTTTGGAAAAGACTGCTGGAAAGTTTTGTGTTGGAGATGATGTATCCATGGCTGATTGTTGTTTAATTCCTCAAGTGTATGGTGCCAGAAGATACGGTGTTGATATGAACAAGTATCCAATCATTGCCAGAATTGAACGTGCCTGTGCTGAAATGGAAGCATTCAAGAAGGCTCATCCAGAGCAACAAGTTGATAAATTTTAATTCATTTCAATTTATTCCCAATAATTGATCAGCATTTACTGATATGGGTGATTTGAAAAGTTATATAATTACAAGTTAAATTATCATTTTAGTAGTTTAATATCTCGTTAAAATTGTCACAATAGACCTCACTCAGTCCATTATCATATTTCTTCAATACTTTCTCTGGCCTTTTGCTTTTCAGCAACAGTGAGTTTTTCAAGTAATGTTCCTGCTGTGGATGGATTCAATTTATCAGATGCATTTTCCACAGCAGTTTGAACGAGAGAAACAATCTCTTCGTCGAAATGTTTCAGTAAATGTTCATCCAAAAACCAGAAAATCCTCTCAGTTGGTACCTTGCACGATACAAAGAGTGAAATAATTTCATTGGAAAAGTGCTCCTTGTACAAGTATCCACTTTCAATGTATTTTTTCAGAAAGTTTTCACTTTCGTTTGCTATTTTAGATTGTGTATTACTCCACATTGTTCCCATTATGAAAACCATTTGAAGAAAATTAGAATGTTCACCCTCATATATTGAATCCAAGAGAGATTGATTAGGAAGTACATTGTTGATAAGATCCAATCCTTTACAAATTTCCTTTCCCATATGAACATCTCCTGATTGGTAAATTAGCTCAATAGCACCAATTAATACATTCAAAAATGTGACATTTTCTAAATAATAGCAATAAAATACAGTAACACATATACCATATTTTTGTAGACGGTTAGAGAATGTATTGAATAATTGAAACCTACTTGGATCTTTTGGTGTTTGCTCACTGATTAGGAATCGATAGGCTTGTAAGATGGGATGTTTAGATAATTGCTCGACTGAAATTCTATCTGCAGGATTAGCTGCAATACATAAACTGATTAATGTGCGAAGGGATGGTAGTTTGATTTTTTCAAGAAGAGGTTGTAAGTCAACCATATCTGATTGGAAAAATGAGGCAAATTGCTCGTGAGAAACTCCTGAACAAACCTCTAAAAATGTTATTCCCATACTGTGGTAGGTCAGTATTTTGAAGTATTCAATAAAACTTACGAAAAGACATCAGCTTTAGAGCTGTATGCATTTCTGAAAGCAACTTCAGGTGATATATATATTGGACTGCCACAAATTGTGTGATTTTGAGTTAGTGTGACTTCCATTACAGATTTGGCCAAACCAAAATCAGCCAATTTTACAACACCACTACTTAATAACAAATTTCCAGGTTTGATGTCTCTGTGAATGACTCCCTTTTTTTCAAAGTATACCAACACATCAACCATTGATGAAAACCATTCCACTAATTTCTTATAGGGCAGTCTCGAGGTTTGTCCCAAATCTATAATATCTCCTAAGCTCCCTCCATCACAATATTCCGAAACAAGTGCAATAGCATCCTTCTTAATTTTTGGTGTAAAATCTTCAAGATTATTTTTTTTAATGCATAATTGCACAGCTCACAACTTACCAATTTTCAAATAAAATTGATCTATGTATTTCAATACATTTTGGTGATCCAATGATTTTAAAATATTAATTTCATTGTCAATTTTAGCTTGTGCATTCACCATTTGTGTAGTGTTGGTTGTAGTTGAGCTAGTAGGAGCAACCATTACTTTCATTGCATAGAATTGACAGGAAGGAGTAGGTGATGAATAGGTCGCAGTGGATTTTCTAGTTGGTTGGTTGAAAACTGTGTCGAAAATCTTGCTATTGACAGCTGACAAAGGACTGTGAGCATTTCTCACACTCGGAGACCTGTCCTCTCTAACTCTCTTCACTTTAAACACTAACAGAATAATAATATTAGCATCACATTCATCATCATTTAAAACCTACCCTGTCCAAATGCACCTAAATAATTAATAGATCAATATTTCATCAAATATTTCTTCTTACCTTCTCCAATTTTAGAGACAACTTCATAACTTCCATAAACTTTTCCAATAGCACAAAACGTATTACCACTACTCGCTGGTTTACCATTAAATAACATATCAGAAGCTTCCCTATTGAGAAATCCATCCGAATCTTCACTCATAGAGGTTCTATTGCCCATTTTTTTAGATGTGAAAATTGATCAGTGTTGATTCCTTGTCTAATTTCCAATCAATTTAATTTATACCAATAATATATTATTATTATTAATAATTTAATGATGACGATAGAGAAAAATCTCTTGGGAAATGTGAGTTTTCCCTCCAAAACACAAAATCGTAATTTTTTTAAATTTTTAAAAAAAAAAGAACTCTGAAAATGAATTGGTTAACCAGAGAGATTTAATCTCAAACCGGAATTAAAGTGTTTGATTGATGGAGCTGAATGTTGGACTTGCTCGTTTACATAACTTGCAACCAATAGTAAAGTACCAAGAATTGATGTCAGACAATCCAATAGCTTATTATAAGGCAAAAAAAGAATAGTCCAACAAGCTTCTTGATAAGACAAATAGCTTCATTCATTTTGTAAATCGAAAGAATAGTTCATAGTTTCATCAATATTTAGAAAGAATTTATTGAGAACAGTGAATTATTGTTGCTTGACTGCAAGACTACTTAATTTTCTTTCTGACTTATCTTCCTTCTTTCTCAACTTGCCCCTAAGCGCTTCCTTTTGGGTTTGTTTTTGGAATTCTACAGTTTGTTTGAAACGGTGATGAGTATCGAGCATGAGGATGCAAATTTCTGATTCAACTCCATCGAACAATTGATCTCCCAAATGCTCATTTTGGCCAGTTGCAAAGAAGTCTAACTGTTGCTTGACCTTATCTCCAACTTGTTTGTTGATATTGACCGATTTTTCACCATGAACATCCAAGAAATCGGTAAAGATTTCAAAGGCAATTTCATACTTTTTCTTTTCAATTTCAGCAAGATCCTTTTCAGTATAGCCCTTTTTCTTCTTCTTCTTTTTGGTTTCAGTGGCAGAACTTGCTTCAGAAACACCATCAGAAAGACTCAAGTCGCTGTCATAGAGGTAGACTTGAATGTCAAATGATTTTTCACAGAGACACTTGTAATCAGTAATCTTGTCCAATAGGAGAAAGTTATCCAAACTCATCTCTTGCTTGCAATGGTTCTTGAATAGATTTCTCAATTTGTCATCTCTAAAGGTATCCATCAAAAGGAAGGCTTTAATTTGCTTCAACTTCTTGGAATTGGTGGCATCCTTCTTTACAGAGAGAACAATTGAAGCTATCATGACAGGAACAACAATCAAAATTGAAACACAAATAACAATCAAACAAATCGTGGTAATGATTACAGAAAAGTCCAAGCTATCTTTTGTCAATTGTTGGATATAATCAACGAGTGGTTCAAATTCAATATCAAAACCTTCGACATAGTACTTGTATGCCTCACTTTCCAAAAGGTCCATAGCTATGGAGTAGTTTCCTTCTTTGGCATACTTGATAACTAAACTTTCAACTCCCATTGCCTTTGCAGTTCTTAAATCATCAATGCTAATATTGTGAGCTACTTGGTATTGGAGATTCTTTGGAACAGATGCCAAGATTATATTAATGTTGGCCATGAACCCCTTATAGTGTCCTGAGTAATCTTCGATGAATCTTTCAGCAATCTCCTCATTGCCATTGCAAAATGCTGCTCCTCTTGCATCATGTATCATCAAGTGTCTATAGTATGCTGTATCATCATCAATACCACTTAGTTTCTGACTATAATTGCTAGTCATTACAAATGATACAATAATGATAGCTCCCAAAATTAAAAAAGCCAATAAATTGAAACTCAACGAGGACAAGTTCAATATTTTCAACCATGATAACTCCAAAGTACCACAGCATGTTCTCAACTTGATAGCTCCTTCAGATGAGGTTGTACTCTTAGTTGTGGATGATCGAGGAGTTTTTGAGGAGGCAATGGAACCACTCTTGTCATGAGGCTTGTTTGCTGAAGGGAAAGATTTTCCATTATCTGAGTGATCATCTGATGATGAATTGTCATATTTACTCATAGCAATATTCAATTTAATTTGAGTTGTTCCTTCTCCAGTGGAGTACCTAGGTGAAGCAAATTTGAGTTGATGTTCTACAGATGATTTTTGAATACCTTCACTAGAACTGGCCACATCACTCAACTCTATCATTGTACTTCCTATTAAATTTGCTTGGGATGAGGAAGAAAAGCCTGAATCTGACATTGGTCCTAATGCTTGTGGAGTGAGATTGTTATCCTGATTTGAAGAGAAGG